>NC_091319.1:16993815-17053815 GCF_038502225.1 Cherax quadricarinatus | reverse complement strand
CGCACATACACACACACGAGGGCGCAGAAGCGAGCAGATACAATTTAGATGTCACTAAACAACAAAGGCACTTGTCGATAGACACTTAGCTTGTTTGTAGGGTGTGTACTCAACTGGTTGTGGTTGCAGGGGTCGAGCCACAGCTCCTGGCCCCGCCTCTTCACTGGCCGTTACTGGGGTCACTCTTCCTGCGCCATAAGCATTATCATACCTCTTTTTAAAGTATGTATGGATCCTGCCTCCACTACACCGCTACCCAGACTATTCCACTTCCTGACAACTCTGTGACTGAATACTTCCTAACATCCCTGTGATTTATTTATTTATTTATTTATTAACAATTTGAGCACACATACAGAGGTACAAAAAAATACAGATAAGAGCAGCATGCCAAAGCCACTTATACTATGCATAGCATTACGGGCTGAGTCTTCAACTTCTAACTGTGACCCCTTGTTGCTGTGTCCCATCTCTGCAACATTCTGTTTCTGTCCACCTTGTCGATTCCTCTCAGTATTTTATATATCATTATCATATATCCCCTACTTCTCCTGTCTTCCAGTGTAGTCAAGTCGATTTCCCTTAACCTCTCCTCATAGGACATATCAAGTAGCTCTGCGACTAGTCTCGTTGCAAACCTTTGCACTTTCTCTACTTTCCTTACATGCTTGGCTAGGTGTGGGTTCCAAACTGGTGCTGCATACTCCAATATGGGCCTAATTTACACAGTGTACAGGGTCCTGAACGATTCCTTTTTAAGATGTCGGAATGCTGTTCTTAGGTTTGCTAGGCGTCCGTATGCTGCAGCAGTTATTTGGTTGATGTGCGCTTCAGATGTGCCCGGTGTTTAACTCATCCCAAGATCTTTTTCCTTGAGTAAGGTTTGTAGTCTCTGGCCCCCTAGACTGTACTCTGTCTGTGGTCTTCTTTGCCCTTCCCCAATCTTCATGACTTTGCACTTGGTGGGGTTGAACTCCAGGAGCCAGTTGCTGGACCAGGCCTGCAGCCTGTCCAGATCTCTTCGTAGTTCTGCCTGGTCCTCGTCCGATTGGATTCTTCTCATCAACTTCACATCATCTGCAAACAGGGACACTTCGGAGTCTATTCCTTCTGTTGTCATTCACAAATACCGGAAACAGCACCGGTCCTAGGACTGTGTGTGTACTTACCTAATTGTGGTTGCAGGGGTAGAGACTCAGCTCCTTCCCCCACCTCTTCACTGATTGCTACTAGGCCCTCTCCCTGCTCCATGAGCTTTGTCGTACCTCGTCTTAAAGCTATGTATGGTTCCACCCTCCACTACACTTGCTGGACTATTCCACTTCCTGACTACTCTATGACTGAAGAAATACTTCCTAACATCCCTTTGACTCATCTGAGTCTTCAACTTCCAAGTGTGACCCCTTGTTTCTGTCACCCCTCTCTGGAACATTCTGTCTCTGTCTGCCTTGTCTATTCCACACAGTATTTTGTATGTCGTTATCATGTCTCCCCCAAACCCTCCTGTCCTCCAGTGTCATCAGGCCGATTGCCCTTTAACCTTTCATCGTAGGACATTTCCCCCAGCTCTGGAACTAACCTTGTCGCAAACCTATGCACTTTCTCTAATTTCTTGACATGCTGGATCAAGTGTGGGTTCCAAACAGGTGCTGCATACTTCAGTATGGGCCTGACGTACATGGTGTACAGTGTCTTGAATGATTCCTTACTAAGGTGTGTGTGTACTCGCTTATTTGTACTCACCTATTTATGGTTGCAGGGGTCGAGTCATAGCTCGTGGCCCCACCTCTTCACTGATTGCTACTGGGTCCTCTCTCTCCCTGCTCTATGAGCTTTATCAAACCTCGTCTTAAAACTCTGTATGGTTCCCACCTCCACTACGTCACTTTCTAGGGTATTCCACTGCCTGACAACTCTGTGACTGAAGAAATACTTTCTAACATCCCTTTGACTCGTACGAGTCTTCAGCTTCCAATTGTGACCTCTTGTTTGTGTGTCCCACCTCTGGAACATCCTGTCTTTGTCCATCTTGTCTATTCCACACAGTATTTTATATGTCGTTATCATGTCTTCCCTGACCCTCCTGTCCTCCAGAGTCGTCAGGCCAATTTCCCTTAACCTTTCTTCATAGGACAATCCCCTTAGCTCTGGGACTAGTCTTGTTGCAAACCTTAGCACTTTCTCTATTTTCTTGATGTGCTTGACCAGGTGTGGATTCCAAACTGGTGCTTCATACTCCAGTATGGGCCTGACATATATGGTGTAGAGAGTCTTGAACGTACGTGTGTGTGTGTGTGTACTCACCTAATTGTGGTTGCAAGGGTCGAGATTCAGCTACTGGCCCCGCCTCTTCACTGATCGCTACTAGGTCCTCTCTCTACTTTCTGAGCTTTGTCATACCTCGTCTTAAAGCTACGTATGGTTCCTGCCTCCACTACGTCACTTGCTAGGCTATTCCACTTCCTGACGACTCTGTGACTGAAGAAATACTAACATCCCTGTGACTCGTCTGAGTCTTCAGCTTCCAATTGTGACCCCTTGTTTCTGTGTCCCCTCTCTGGAACATCTTGTCTCTCTCCAACTTATCTATTCCTGCAGTATCTTGTATGTTGTTATATTAGGACATTCCCCCGAGCTCTGGAACTAGGGGACAGGAGCCGTAGTGGGGAAACAAGTGTAGTCAAAGATAAGATAAAACCAATATTGCAAACAAGAAATACAACAGGAAATAGCAAACAAGAGGACTCCACTAGCAATAGTGAGGATATATTACCAAAAACAACTGGTGGGAGCTCCATTGTTGGTGCTAGGGAAGATAGGAATAAGACAGGTAAACATGCACCAACAGGGAATACAGTCACAGAAACCCAAGGCAAATGGAAACCAAGCCTGTGCACATACTATGCACTTGGTATCTGCAGACATGGGAAATCTGGAAAAACAGATGGGACGTGCAACTATGACCACCCTAGAAAATGCCGTGCCCATATGACAACAGGAAAATGCAAACTCCCTTCCTGTAAGCTTTTTCACCCTGAAATGTGTACCTCTTCAGTACAGGAAAGACTGTGCTATAACTTAAATTGCCAGGCACACCATCTAAAGGGGACAAAAAGATACAAAACATCCAGGCTATGGGAAAACCTGGGTAGCCACAGCCACTCAAGAGGGAGAGGTTTTTTAGTGCCAGGAAGGAAAAAAAACTGGCAGGAAATGGCAGAAATTGTACACCAAATCCAGTCATTCCTGGAGTGGAACCACAGTCGATGGGCTCCACTCCAAACCAACAGATACAGATACTAATGCCGGAAAAAAATATCCCCCCCAGTACCAACAATACCACCAGTCCGATGACATTCTTCTTTGCAAATATACAGGGTCTAAAGCCAGCAACAAACAACAAAATACCTTTCATCCGTGGACTGCTTGCAGAGGCAAAGGCAATGTTCGTGGCTTTCACTGAGACCCACATAAAGGATCACTTAGACAACGAAATATGGATCCCAGGTTACAACGTATACAGATGTGACAGAGTGAACAGGCAAAAGGGGGGATGGGGTTGGCCTGTACATTGCAGAGTCGCTTGTTTGCACAGAACTGCTTAATGCCTCAAATGATGTAGTGGAAGTTTTAGAAGTAAAGGCTGAGAACCAAAACCTAGTCATTGTGGTAGTCTACAAGCCTCCGAATGCAACATCCCAGCAATTCCAGGAACAGCTGTTAAAAATTGACCACTGTCTGGAAAATCTTCCAGCTCCTGCACCCAACATCTTGCTCCTGGGGGATTTCAACTTAAGGCACCTAAAATGGAGGAATATAGCAAATAATATTGTTGCAGTAATAACACCAGGAGGCAGCTCTGATGAAAACTCACACTCACACGAGCTTTTAAATCTCTGCACAAAATTCAATTTAAACCAGCAAATAATAGAGCCTACTAGACTGGAGAATACACTAGACCTCATCTTCACTAACAATGATGATCTGATAAGAAATGTCACCATATCAAAAACAATATACTCAGATCACAACATAATTGAGGTTCAGACATGTATGCGCAGAGCCCCAGACCGACAAAATGAGATTAGTCATGAGGGAGCATTCACCAAATTCAACTTCAATAACAAAAACATAAAGTGGGACCAAGTAAACCAAGTCCTAACCGATATAAGCTGGGAAGATATACTAAGCAACACAGACCCCAACTTATGCCTAGAACAGATTAACTTGGTGGCACTCGATGTATGCACAAGACTTATTCCTCTAAGAAAAAGGAGGAGTAGATGTAAAATAGAAAGAGACAGGCGCTCTCTTTACAGGCGACGGAAATGAATAACAGAGCGGCTAAAAGAGGTCAATCTGTCTGAAATGCGTAGGGAGACACTGGTCAGAGAAATAGCAAACATCGAACTTAAGCTAAAGGAATCTTATAGGAGTCAGGAATCGCGGGAAGAACTAAAAGCCATAAATGAAATCGAAAGAAACCCAAAGTATTTCTTCTCCTATGCCAAATCAAAGTCAACAACAACGTCCAGTATTGGGCCCTTACTTAAACAAGATGGGTCCTACACAGATGACAGCAAGGAAATGAGTGAGCTACTCAAGTCCCAATATGACTCAGTTTTTAGCAAGCCACTAACCAGACTGAGAGTCGAAGATCAAAATGAATTTTTTATGAGAGAGCCACAGAATTTGGTTAACACAAGCCTATCTGATGTTATCCTGACGCCAAATGACTTCGAAGAGAACACAGAGAGTAGTAGTCAACAGAGTAAAGTCCGAGGCAGGCATGGTGAAAAGCTGTTCCACAAGGCACAGTACTTGCTCCCATCTTGTTCCTCATCCTCATATCTGACATAGACAAGGATGTCAGCCACAGCACCGTGTCTTCCTTTGCAGATGACACCCGAATCTGCATGACAGTGTCTTCCATTGCAGACACTGCAAGGCTCCAGGCAGACATCAACCAAATCTTTCAGTGGGCTGCAGAAAACAATATGAAGTTCAACGATGAGAAATTTCAATTACTCAGATATGGTAAACACGAGGAAATTAAATCTTCATCAGAGTACAAAACAAATTCTGGCCACAAAATAGAGCGAAACACCAACGTCAGACCTGGGAGTGATTATGTCGGAGGATCTCACTTTCAAGGACCATAACATTGTATCGATCACATCTGCTAGAAAAATGACAGGATGGATAATGAGAACCTTCAAAACGAGGGATGCCAAGCCCATGATGACACTCTTCAGGTCACTTGTTCTACCTAGGCTGGAATATTGCTGCACACTAACAGCACCTTTCAAGGCAGGTGAAATTGCTGACCTAGAAAATGTACAGAGAACCTTCACGGCGCGCATAACGGAGATAAAACACCTCAATTACTGGGAGCGCTTGAGGTTCCTAAACCTGTATTCCCTGGAACGCAGGCGGGAGAGATACATGATTATATACACCTGGAAAATCCTAGAGGGACTAGTACCGAACTTGCACACGAAAATCACTCGCTACGAAAGCAAAAGACTTGGCAGATGATGCAACATCCCCCAATGAAAAGCAGGGGTGTCACTAGCACGTTAAGACACCATACAATAAGTGTCAGGGGCCCGAGACTGTTCAACTGCCTCCCAGCATACATAAGGGGGATTACCAACAAACCCGTGGCAGTCTTCAAGCTGGCACTGGACAAGCACCTAAAGTCGGTTCCTGATCAGCCGGGCTGTGGCTCGTACGTTGGTTTGCATGCAGCCAGCAGTAACAGCCTCGTTGATCAGGCTCTGATCCACCAGGAGGCCTGGTCACAGACCAAGCCGCGGGGGCGTTGACCCCCGGAACTCTCTCCAGGTAAACTCCAGGTCCAGGTAAACTAGCCTTGTTGCAAACCTTTGTACTTTCTCTAACTTCTTGACATGCTTGACCAGGTGTGGGTTCCAAACTGGTGCTGCATGCTCCAGTATGGGCCTAATGTACACAGTGTACAGTGTCTTGAACGATTCCTTATTAAGGTATCGGAATGCTATTCTCAGGTTTGCCAGGAACCCACATGCTGCAGCAGCTATCTGGTTAATGTGTGCCTCTGGAGACATGCTCGGTGCTATGGTCACCCCAAGATCTTTCTCCTTGAGTGAGGTTTGTAGTTTTTGTCCACCTAGCCTATACTCTGTCTGCAATCTTCTTTGCCCTTCCCCAGTCTTCATGACTTTCCATTTGGCAGGGTTGAATTTGAGAAGCCAGTTTCTGGACCACGTGTCCAGTCTGTCCAGGTCTGTTTGTAGTCCTGCCTGATCCTCATCCGATTTAATTCTTCTCAGCAACTTCACATCATCTGCGAACAGGGACACTTCAGAGTCTATCCCTTCCATCATGTCATTCACATATATCAAAAATAGCACTGGTCCTAGAACTGACCCCTGTGGGACCCCGCGTCACAGGCGCCCACTGTGATACCTCTTCATGTACCATGACTCGTTATTGCCTCCCTGTCGGGTATTCTCTGATCCATTGCAATGCCCTCCCTGCTATACGCGCCTGATCCTCCAGCTTCTGCACTAATCTCTTGTGAGGAACTGTGTCGAAGGCCTTCGTGCAGTCCAGGAAAATGCAGTCTACCCACCCCTCTCTCCCGTGTCTTCTGTTATTTTGTCATAAAACTCCAGAAGGTTTGTGGCACAGGATTTGTCTTCCATGAATCCATGCTGGTTGTCATTTATAATCTTGTTCCATTCCAGGTGCTCAACCACTTTCCTCCTGATAATCTTCTCCATGACTTTGCATGCTATATACGTCAGACACACTGGTCTGTAGTTTAGTGCCTCGTTTCTGTCTTTTTCTTAAAAATGGGGACTACATTTGCCATCTTCCATATCTCAGGTAGTTGCCCAGTTTCAAGGGATGTATTGAAGATTGTGGGTAGGGGCATGCACAGCATCTCTGCTCCTTCTCTAAGGACCCACTGGGAGATGTCCAGTCTCATTGCCTTTGAGGTATCAAGGTCACTTAGTAGCTTCTGCACCTCCTCCTCCGTTGCTCGTATGCCATCCAACACCTGTTGGTATATTCCCTGTTGATGTTCCCCTCTGTGCTGTCTTCCCAGAGCCCTTCCTGTCTCTAATGTAAAAACTTCCTTAAATCTCCTGTTTAGCTCCTCACATACCTCCTGATCGTTTCTTGTGAGTTCCCCACCTTCTGTCCTCGGTCTGATTACCTGGTCTTTGTCCTCCTCCTCCTGCTGTGGCTATGCAACAATTTCAGGTCAGTCTTGACTTTTGATGCTATGTTATTTTCATACTGTCACTGGGCCTCCCTATTTTCATGTGTTCTATGCCTGTGTGTGTGTGTGTGTGCATGTACAATCTCTGGTGGTTGCTAACTGGGGACCCTCATCCTCAGAAAGAATAAACTTCATTTGGATTTTTTTTTTGTCCCCGAATACTGCACAGTACATGTATACGTATATACACCGATAGGCTCTTATCTCAAGTGTCTCTATTTACACAAGTGTATCTTTTTATATACACAGGTGATAGCTATAAATGTACACTCCTTAAGTGATATGCCTTGATGCTGCTGAGAGACTTGATCCAAGGAACTGAACCTGTCCACCCCTTCCTTGGACCAAACTGTTTGCTTGCCATTCCTCAATCACTGTATGACCCCTATGGGATTAGTGCTTTCCCCTAAATACGTATATAATAGCAATCACTGAACTCTCATGGGTCATGAAGGGGCTGTTGAGGTGGTTTGGTCATTTATAGATGGAACAAAGTAGAATGATTTGGAGTGTATAAATCTGTAGGGAAAGGAAGGTGGGGTAGGGGTTGTCCTAGGAAAAGTTGGAGGGAGGGGGCTAAAGAAAGTTTTGTGGGCGAGGGGGCTTGGACTTCCAGCAAGCATGTGTTAGGAGTGAATGGAGACAAATGGTTTTTGGGACCTGACGAGCTGTTGGAGTGCTAGTAGGGTAATATTTTGTGAGGGGATTCAGAGAAACCGGTTAGCTGGACTTGAGTCCTAGAGGTGGGAAATACAATGCCTGCACTTTATAGGAGGGGTTTGGGATATTGGTTGTTTGGACGGATATCTAAACTGTCATATTTGAGCGCCTCTGCAAAGACAGTGATTATGTATGAATGATGGTGAAAGTGTTAAACAAAGAAAATTTTTTCTTTTTTTTTCGTTTTTCTTCCTTTCTGGGTCACCCTGCCTCAGTGGGAAACAGCAGAAGTGTTAAAGAAAAATAAAACATGCAAGATAACAGGTATATCTTGCTACGTCTACTTATTGTTAGGTAAGACACACATGCAACAGTTAGGTATCTTTATTTCGAAACGTTTCGCCTACACAGTAGGCTTCTTCAGTCGAGTACAGAAAAGTTGATAAAAGCAGAAGAGACTTGAAGACGTTCTAATCAGTCCATCACCCTTAAAGTTTTGAGGTGGTCAGTCCCTCAGTCTGGAGAAGAGCATTGTTCCGTAGTCTGAAACAATATGCAGTTGAAGTGATAGGATGGAGCCTTATATAGCGCCAGGAGGTGAGAGGTAGGTCACTTTGGGAGGTCAGGTCCCTCTCAAATCCAGCCGTTCTCACTAGTAGAGGTTGTCGAAGTTGATTTCAGGTCTGTACCAAGATACCCTTGTGCTGCAGTGTCTGACAGATTGAACGTTAAAATGGTATAAAATACCGACAGGTTGTTAGGTAAGGGTGATGGACTGATTACATCGTCTTCAAGTCTCTTCTGCTTCTATCAACTTTTCTGTACTCGACTGAAGAAGCCTACTGTGTAGGCGAAACGTTTCGAAATAAAGATACCTAACTGTTGCATGTGTGTCTTACCTAACAACCTGTCGGTATTTTATACCATTTTAATACTTCTACTTACACTTAGGTCACACCATACATGCATGTACATGCAAATATATATGAATTCATCCAGGTTTTCTTTTATTTTTTAATAGTTCTTGTTCTTTTTTAATTCCTTTTATCTCCATGGGAAAGTAGAAATGAATTTTTCCTCCGTAAGTCATGCGTGTCATAAGAGATGACTAAAATGCCGGAAGCAAGGGGATAGTAACCCCTTCTCCTGTATAAATTACTAAATTTAAAAAAAAAAACCTTGCATTTGGTGGGATATGGCTGGTTTGTTAAGAAAAAAAAAATTTATAACCATAGGCATTTTGTGCATGCTAGTGCATGGTGAACCCCCCAAAAAAGTTAACACATTCAACATCATTCATTAAATAGCTATCTTGTTAGAAGTGCAATGACAGCTCCAATGATCCTCTAAACTGTTACATCCCTACCCCTACTTCAGAGTGTAGACATTGTACCTCCCACCTCCAGGAGGGCTAGCAAAGTTTCCTCGAATCCCTTCATAAATGTTTCCTTGGTAGACACTAGCCACCTAGGAAGGTACTACCCTCCTGCCATTCAATATGTTGGCCATCTCCCACTGAGGCAGGGTGACCAAAAAAAAGACTTTCACCATCATTCACACAATATCAGTGTCTTCAGAGCTGTTCAGATATGATAGTTTAGATGTCACTCTAAACAGCCAATATCCCAAATATCCCAATATCCCAGTGCAGGCACTGTACTTCCCACCTCCAGGACTCAAGTCTGGCTAACTGGTTTCCCCGAATCCCTGCACAAAATATTACCCTGCTCACACTCCAACTTGTCAGGTCCTAAAAACCATTTAGTATCTCCATTCATTCCTATCTAACAAGCTCACACATGCCTGCTGGATGTCCAAGGTCCCTTGCACACAAAAGCCTCTTTTACCCCCTCCCTCATTTTCTATGGCTATCCCTACCCCTCCACTACAGATTTATAAACCCTCCAAGTCATTCTATTTTGCTCCATCCTCTCTAAATGACCAAACCACCTCAATAACCCTCTGAATAATACTTTTTGAAACTCCACACCTCTCCCTGATTTCCACACTACGAATTCTTTGCTGTCCTGCCAAGGGAGTGTAAAACAGAAGCCTGTAATTGTCTTGCATGATGGTAGGATTGCTAGTGTCTTTTTTGTCTTATAAATACGCAAGATTTCAGGTACGTCTTGCTACTTCTACTTACACTTAGGTCACGCTACACATGCACATATAAGCATATACATACACACCCCTCTGGGTTTTCTTCTATTTTCTTACTAGTTCTTGTTTATTTCCTCTTATCTCCATGGAGAAGTGGAACAGAATTCTTCCTCCGTAAGCCATGCATGTTGTAAGACACAGCTAACGTGCCAGGAGTAAGGGGCTAGTAACCCTTCTCTGTGTACATTACTAAAATTAAAGAGAAACTTCTGTCTTTCTTTTTGGGCCACCCTGCTTCAGTGAGATATGGCTGGTTTGTTGAAAGAAGAATTCTCTACATAATATTTACACCACACATTCCCCTTGGACACATCTCCAGCCTCTGCTCACTGCAACATTCACAATCCACGTTTCACACTCGCACAAGTGTGTTGGTATCGCTATACTCTCGTAAATTCCCTCCCTTGTCTGCCACATGAGCGTGAAATGAAAACTTGTTTAATGTTTTACAATCTGGTAGGATCTCGGGTTTTTTTTTTTTTCTTATTAAAACTTGTGATGATACATGTAATTGTGCAAATATACATATGGGTATGCTTACTCATCTTAATTCTTACCCTTATTGTAATTCCTTTCAATTCCATGAGAAGCTGTGTTAGAATCCTTTCTCCATAAGTAATGAATGTTGAAGGTGACTAAAATGCTGAGTGCAAGGGGCTAGTAACCCCTTTCTTTGTATTATATACTAAAGAAACAGTTATTAGTGTTAAACAGAAGATTGAAGTTGGATCTGACAATGCAAGAATTTTTAACTTAATATGATTTATATGATGCTCATTACCAGTTACTAACTAAACTTCCATCACACTTTCTCATAAATTCATAACTCGGCACACTAATGAAATTCAATTAACAGTACAGCGAGTTACATGTATGGATAACTGTTAGGGGAATATATATGTATATCCCATTCTTGTATGTATTTTCTGATTTCATACAGCCCACCATGTGGGCAAAACATTATCATGGATAAAGGTATCTACTGCATCCAAGAGTTGTTTACTTTAGCTCATCTGTATTTACTTACTGTTCCAATTCCAGTACATGTATATACAGGCACAGATGAAGGAACATGAGGTGTATTGGACAATCTTGAGGTAAAGACTCTTATCTTTGTCTCATTCTTTGATGACTAACTAGTTCAGCATCTGCCCATTTCATAACATAGGCATTGTATAACAAGTTCTGCATGACTGTGAGGTTGTTGCTGTTAGAGATATTGATGGATCACTAAAGAAACAAATTAACAGGTACATCATTTTTCCCAGCAATAGAATTCCTACAAACTTCAACATACTGTCCAAAAGCAATAACAATATCGCTGCAGTCATCACTTCCCCTATAATCAATAAACCTCACTAGAACTAAACATCACTATGATGCAGAAGAAGCAGGAGTCTATATCATTTTTTACAATGGTTATTACAAATGTTACAAAGGGAAAACTTCAAAGGACACTGTCACATGGGAAATGGGCAGATGCTGACTAGTCATCAAAGAACAAGACAGGTGAAAGTTGAAGAATTTAAATAAAAGGCACAAAACTGCGACTTGAACAACTCACAAATAACCTGCCCCCTCTCGTATATATACTGGCTCCTTTTCCTTCACTCTCGCATGTCTAATTATGGTCCAAGTCGGAATGAAATATTGTCATTTCTAGAGGGACTAGTACCAAACTTGCACACGAAAATCACTCTCTACGAAAGCAAAAGACTCGGCAGATGATGCAACATCCCCCCAATGAAAAGCAGGGGTGTCACTAGCCCGTTAAGAGATAACACAATAAGTGTCAGGGGCCCAAGACTGTTCAACTGCCTCCCAGCATACATAAGGGGGATTAACAATAGACCCCTGGCTGTCTTCAAGCAGGCACTGGACAAGCACCTAAAGTCGGTACTTGACCAGCCGGGCTGTGGTTTGTACGTTGGCTTGCGTGCAGCCAGCAGTAACAGCCTGGTTGATCAGGCTCTGATCCACCAGTGAGGCCTAGTCACAGACCGGGCTGCAGGGGAGTTGACCCCCGGAACTCTCTCCAGGTAAACTCCAGGTACGTGAAGGTTATTCGTGTAAAGGTAAATGTTGTTTAGAATATGCCCTTTCCAGCACCTCTAACATTATTATACAGAACCAGAGTATCTTTATGTTAACATTTACATCACACCTGCAAATTATCCAGGCATCCAGATTATTAATTGCATTAATGAGTGCTAAACCCATAAGTCATGCAGCACCTAGGGAAATGGAGGCAATCAGATTTGATCAGAGGAGGAGGGCAGCTCCACTTCGGGCATCCAGAAGCCAATATTATAGTCCAGTGTATGCCCTGGAGTGGTGCTTCCTCACCTTTCTTTGTGTACTTGTATATACATATACTCCCATTTCTCATATATTGTCTTCTGAGTTGATAAAGCCCACTGTGTGGGCAAAATATTGTAATTAATAAATGTATCCTCTACATTTAAGTGTCACTTACTTCCTTTAGGTTTATTTTTTTCAGATAACCTGATAAATGAAGCACAGGCATCATATAAGTGAGCTTTTGGAATCTTTCACACACTTTTTTTTAAAGCACCTTGCCGTCAAGTATTTTAATGACTAGGCAAAAACCACATAATTATTATAATCATGGGAAAATACTAACTCCATTGGGAGTCCTACAGAGCCTAGGGAAATGAAGGCAATCAGGCTTGATCCAAGGAAGATGTAGATAGCTTCAGTCTGATGGATGAGTCCTTCACCAGTTCAAGGCATTCCCACTTACCCTTTTGATAAGGATCATAAAAGCATAGAATAGGCAAGGCATTGATTCTGTAACAGAAATAACTCAAATACATATAAAAATTTCCTTTATTTTCCTTTGGAGTATTGGAATAGTTCATGTTGCATAAAACATAGCTGCATCTTGAGCAGAAAATAATGCAGCACAGCAGCAGAGTGCTGGTTCCATTTACATAGTATAAAAACTGCCTCTTGCATACCTAAATACTAATACTTTTTACAAAACTTTTACAAAAATGTACATACAAGACAACACTGTAAGTGACCACATAGAATGAGGCCTGTACAACCAATTTTGACAGGTCAACAAGCCTGTTAAGGAATGTAACCCAAAGTCACTTTGGCACAGCATAACTACTGGTTGAGTTGATAGTGTCTAGAAGAGTCTGTCAAATAAGATTCTTGTATATCAAAAGCTAAAAGCATAATAAAAATCAGCATAAAATGTATGTTTTTGGACCTTTGCTAATCTAATAATATACCTCTTCAATATAAGGGATCTATATAAATCTGTACATAAATATGTAATACTAAACGTCATGTACAAATATCAGGATATCAGGCTAGCATCATCTTCAACAATTCTTATAGGCAAATAAATTTATTATATACTGTCAAGGCAAATTTATGGATGGCAACTTATAATCATACAGATCACTGTACTAAGGCACCTAATCCCGATGCATTTAATCTTCTTTATAGGCTTAAAAGCAAAATATATTAAAAACAGTGCAACCTTAAAACCTTGTTCTCATCTTCAGAATTCCAAGACTCATTTGATTAGCTTTGATTATTAGTAACGTTTCAGATTAAAATTATTATAAATTACTACATAAAAAGAATAGTTGCACATTATCCAGGTACTGTAACAATATAAAACATTTGGTCCCTCACTTTATATACAACTGAATTATATTGGAAAGGTAAGACAGTTCATCCTATAACTCAAATAATATACCTTCTGGAATGTTGCACTATACAGTGAGTACATGGCTACAAATGCTAAGACTCCAACATTCCATCAGTAAGCAGTATCTAAGGCATGGGAAATAATTCTTAAACCAATGACTTCAGAATAATTTACACCTCTGTTTTCATGTTGCTTCCATCACACATATTTTACAAGTAGTATTTCACATATGCACAAAATTATATTTATTTTGAATAAATTAATTGGCTTAATTTTTTCATAAAAGTTTTGTCTATACACTTGTTTTATGACACCTTTATACACTCAGTGATACACTGCTCTCATACTTTTGACCCTGGTACTGTGAGCTTGGTAGTATGATGGTGTGGTGGTGGTGGTGGTGGCTTGTAGTGTGACCCAGTGTAATGACTTGCTGGCCGATAACCTGATGCATAAATCCCTTCCAAGTGGGGAAGGTCACGTGGGCGCTCACGGGGAATGTCTGTATGTTCTCGATGGAGTGGATGAGATACTGGTTGAACCATGTTGACTCCTGTATGGTTTCCACGGGCAGACTGATTATGTACAAATGAGCCAGAGGTTTGTTTAAACATGGTCATGTGATGTGGTTGAGAGTTACCAAGGAACAAGGAGTTCTGTATATTACTGCCATTACCACCATCTGATAAAACAAATTATAATTAAAACCAATTCAGTAGTATCAAAGCAAGCATAGCTATAACTTTTAAATGGTTAGTGTGACTTATCAACTGCTTAACATAACTAAAAGACTGAAAGCAAGATAAGAAGTCATATGGTGGTAATTATTTTTATAATCAAAAGAAGTGCTAAACCCATGAGGGTCATTACAGTACAGCAGGGCAGGAGGTAGTGCAGGATAACAGAGGAGAGTTAGAAAGGGCTGTGAGGACTGCTAAAGGAGTATCAATGTTTATGTAATAAATCAGTTACTGTCAAAAGGTCAAAGAGGGAGTCTGTGTTTAACCCTTAAACGGTCCAAACAGATTGACGTTCAAATTCATAGTGCTACAAAAGCAGATCTACTTTTTTTTACATATTTCAAATATAACAAAAAAATAATGTAGATAAAAGTTTTTTTTACAGGTTTTCAAATGTAAAACAAAAAAGAAGATCTACATTTTTTACATACTTTCAGATGTTGAAAAAATGTATATATACATTTGGACCATTTAAGGGTTAAGGTGGGGGCATCAGCAAGGAGGGAAGATAAAGTAAGGGCATTAGAGTGGTGATAACATTGGAGGAAAATTCTGTATGCTCGTTGATAAACAGGACATAGTGGTAGTAAATCCTGTATACTAAAATATTTAGAATGTGTGTCAGCAGCTGGGTCCATGAAAGATAAGGTGAATCACAAAATAGATGGAGAAAAGAAATTGGCAAAAGTATGGAGGAATATATGAAAAAGAAATTTATTAGTGAATCCACAAATGTCAATATATCTGAGACTAACAGTTGTGATACTCTTGTTTTAGTGTAAATTTATAATTTGAAAGTAAAAGGGCAGCTGATATGGTTTTATGTAGAAAGGATGTAGAAAATGTCTGAGGAAGGGTTGAGAGAATGGTGTGAGGGTTCTGTGAGCTAGGAACTTGAGCATCCAGCAGGCGTGTGTGTTAGATCAGAGCAGAGGCAAGTAATTTGGGGAATTTGATGTGTGGTTATAGTGAGATCATGGTAATATCTATGAAAGGATTCAGGAAAGCTAGCAAGCCAAATTTTAGTTTTGCAGGTGGAATGTAGGGTGCCTGCACTTTAAAGTCAGGTTGAAATGTTAGAATTATGTCAGCACTTTTGGAAAGACAGCTAAGGAATGAGTATAGGTAATCATAACTTTCTTCCTTAACCCTTTCAGGGTCCAGAGGCTAAATTTCAAAATGTGCACCAGGGTCCAAGAATTTTCAAAAAAAAATTTTTGTTATTTTTTCTTATGAAATGATAGAGAATCTTTTTCTGAAGGTAATAAAACAAAAAGTAAGAAATTTGACAGAAAATTTACGAAATTATGCTCTTACGAATTTTGATGTGTCAGCAATATTTATGCATCGGCGATTTTCCCAACTTTGACTCCCATTTTAGACCAATTACATTATTCCAGTCGACCAAATTCTTAGCTATTTCACTAGTATTACTTCTATTCTATGGATTGAGCACAAGAAATCGCCAAGTCAACTGTTTCAACTGCAAAATAAAGTGATCGGAAATTGGTAATTTGGCCAATTTAACACAATGTTCAAAATATTCCAATTTCAAAATAGGGTCCAGAATAAACAATGCAGGCATTCCTGGCACTAAACTAACATTTCCTCTGTTCATTAGTTACATTTTCAGGCTTTACAAATGAATTCCATTTTGATTTTTTATTATTTATTTTATTTTTTTTATTATCACACCGGCCGATTCCCACCAAGGCAGGGTGGCCCGAAAAAGAAAAACTTTCACCATCATTCACTCCATCACTGTCTTGCCAGAAGGGTGCTTTACACTACAGTTTTTAAACTGCAACATTAACACCCCTCCTTCAGAGTGCAGGCACTGTACTTCCCATCTCCAGGACTCAAGTCCGGCCTGCCGGTTTCCCTGAATCCCTTCATAAATGTTACTTTGCTCACACTCCAACAGCACGTCAAGTATTAAAAACCATTTGTCTCCATTCACTCCTATCAAACACGCTCACGCATGCCTGCTGGAAGTCCAAGCCCCTCGCACACAAAACCTCCTTTACCCCCTCCCTCCAACCCTTCCTAGGCCGACCCCTACCCCGCCTTCCTTCCACTACAGACTGATACACTCTTGAAGTCATTCTATTTCGCTCCATTCTCTCTACATGTCCGAACCACCTCAACAACCCTTCCTCAGCCCTCTGGACAACAGTTTTGGTAATCCCGCACCTCCTCCTAACTTCCAAACTACGAATTCTCTGCATTATATTCACACCACACATTGCCCTCAGACATGACATCTCCACTGCCTCCAGCCTTCTCCTCGCTGCAACATTCATCACCCACGCTTCACACCCATATAAGAGCGTTGGTAAAACTATACTCTCATACATTCCCCTCTTTGCCTCCAAGGACAAAGTTCTCTGTCTCCACAGACTCCTAAGTGCACCACTCACTCTTTTTCCCTCATCAATTCTATGATTCACCTCATCTTTCATAGACCCATCCGCTGACACGTCCACTCCCAAATATCTGAATACGTTCACCTCCTCCATACTCTCTCCCTCCAATCTGATATTCAATCTTTCATCACCTAATCTTTTTGTTATCCTCATAACCTTACTCTTTCCTGTATTCACCTTTAATTTTCTTCTTTTGCACACCCTACCAAATTCATCCACCAATCTCTGCAACTTCTCTTCAGAATCTCCCAAGAGCACAGTGTCATCAGCAAAGAGCAGCTGTGACAACTCCCACTTTGTGTGTGATTCTTTATCTTTTAACTCCACGCCTCTTGCCAAGACCCTCGCATTTACTTCTCTTACAACCCCATCTATAAATATATTAAACAACCACGGTGACATCACACATCCTTGTCTAAGGCCTACTTTTACTGGGAAAAAATTTCCCTCTTTCCTACATACTCTAACTTGAGCCTCACTATCCTCGTAAAAACTCTTCACTGCTTTCAGTAACCTACCTCCTACACCATACACTTGCAACATCTGCCACATTGCCCCCCTATCCACCCTGTCATACGCCTTTTCCAAATCCATAAATGCCACAAAGACCTCTTTAGCCTTATCTAAATACTGTTCACTTATATGTTTCACTGTAAACACCTGGTCCACACACCCCCTACCTTTCCTAAAGCCTCCTTGTTCATCTGCTATCCTATTCTCCGTCTTACTCTTAATTCTTTCAATTATAACTCTACCATACACTTTACCAGGTACACTCAACAGACTTATCCCCCTATAATTTTTGCACTCTCTTTTATCCCCTTTGCCTTTATACAAAGGAACTATGCATGCTCTCTGCCAATCCCTAGGTACCTTACCCTTTTCCATACATTTATTAAATAATTGCACCAACCACTCCAAAACTATATCCCCACCTGCTTTTAACATTTCTATCTTTATCCCATCAATCCCGGCTGCCTTACCCCCTTTCATTTTACCTACTGCCTCACGAACTTCCCCCACACTCACAACTGGCTCTTCCTCACTCCTTTTTTTTTTTTTTTTTTATTATCACACCGGCCGATTCCCACCAAGGCAGGGTGGCCTGAAAAAGAAAAACTTTCACCATCATTCACTCCATCACTGTCTTGCCAGAAGGGTGCTTTACACTACAGTTTTTAAACTGCAACATTAACACCCCTCCTTCAGAGTGCAGGCACTGTACTTCCCATCTCCAGGACTCAAGTCCGGCCTGCCGGTTTCCCTGAATCCCTTCATAAATGTTACTTTGCTCACACTCCAACAGCACGTCAAGTATTAAAAACCATTTGTCTCCATTCACTCCTATCAAACACGCTCACGCATGCCTGCTGGAAGTCCAAGCCCCTCGCACACAAAACCTCCTTTACCCCCTCCCTCCAACCCTTCCTAGGCCGACCCCTACCCCGCCTTCCTTCCACTACAGACTGATACACTCTTGAAGTCATTCTGTTTCGCTCCATTCTCTCTACATGTCCGAACCACCTCAACAACCCTTCCTCAGCCCTCTGGACAACAGTTTTGGTAATCCCGCACCTCCTCCTAACTTCCAAACTACGAATTCTCTGCATTATATTCACACCACACATTGCCCTCAGACATGACATCTCCACTGCCTCCAGCCTTCTCCTCGCTGCAACATTCATCACCCACGCTTCACACCCATATAAGAGCGTTGGTAAAACTATACTCTCATACATTCCCCTCTTTGCCTCCAAGGACAAAGTTCTTTGTCTCCACAGACTCCTAAGTGCACCACTCACTCTTTTTCCCTCATCAATTCTATGATTCACCTCATCTTTCATAGACCCATCTGCTGACACGTCCACTCCCAAATATCTGAATACGTTCACCTCCTCCATACTCTCTCCCTCCAATCTGATATTCAATCTTTCATCACCTAATCTTTTTGTTATCCTCATAACCTTACTCTTTCCTGTATTCACCTTTAATTTTCTTCTTTTGCACACCCTACCAAATTCATCCACCAATCTCTGCAACTTCTCTTCAGAATCTCCCAAGAGCACAGTGTCATCAGCAAAGAGCAGCTGTGACAACTCCCACTTTGTGTGTGATTCTTTATCTTTTAACTCCACGCCTCTTGCCAAGACCCTCGCATTTACTTCTCTTACAACCCCATCTATAAATATATTAAACAACCACGGTGACATCACACATCCTTGTCTAAGGCCTACTTTTACTGGGAAAAAATTTCCCTCTTTCCTACATACTCTAACTTGAGCCTCACTATCCTCGTAAAAACTCTTCACTGCTTTCAGTAACCTACCTCCTACACCATACACTTGCAACATCTGCCACATTGCCCCCCTATCCACCCTGTCATACGCCTTTTCCAAATCCATAAATGCCACAAAGACCTCTTTAGCCTTATCTAAATACTGTTCACTTATATGTTTCACTGTAAACACCTGGTCCACACACCCCCTACCTTTCCTAAAGCCTCCTTGTTCATCTGCTATCCTATTCTCCGTCTTACTCTTAATTCTTTCAATTATAACTCTACCATACACTTTACCAGGTACACTCAACAGACTTATCCCCCTATAATTTTTGCACTCTCTTTTATCCCCTTTGCCTTTATACAAAGGAACTATGCATGCTCTCTGCCAATCCCTAGGTACCTTACCTTCTTCCATACATTTATTAAATAATTGCACCAACCACTCCAAAACTATATCCCCACCTGCTTTTAACATTTCTATCTTTATCCCATCAATCCCGGCTGCCTTACCCCCTTTCATTTTACCTACTGCCTCACGAACTTCCCCCACACTCACAACTGGCTCTTCCTCACTCCTACAAGATGTTATTCCTCCTTGCCCTATACACGAAATCACAGCTTCCCTATCTTCATCAACATTTAACAATTCCTCAAAATATTCCTTCCATCTTCCCAATACCTCTAACTCTCCATTTAATAACTCTCCTCTCCTATTTTTAACTGACAAATCCATTTGTTCTCTAGGCTTTCTTAACTTGTTAATCTCACTCCAAAACTTTTTCTTATTTTCAACAAAATTTGTTGATAACATCTCACCCACTCTCTCATTTGCTCTCTTTTTACATTGCTTCACCACTCTCTTAACTTCTCTCTTTTTCTCCATATACTCTTCCCTCCTTGCATCACTTCTACTTTGTAAAAACTTCTCATATGCTAACTTTTTCTCCCTTACTACTCTCTTTACATCATCATTCCACCAATCGCTCCTCTTCCCTCCCGCACCCACTTTCCTGTAACCACAAACTTCTGCTGAACACTCTAACACTACATTTTTAAACCTACCCCATACCTCTTCGACCCCATTGCCTATGCTCTCATTAGCCCATCTATCCTCCAATAGCTGTTTATATCTTACCCTAACTGCCTCCTCTTTTAGTTTATAAACCTTCACCTCTCTCTTCCCTGATGCTTCTATTCTCCTTGTATCCCATCTACCTTTTACTCTCAGTGTAGCTACAACTAGAAAGTGATCTGATATATCTGTGGCCCCTCTATAAACATGTACATCCTGAAGTCTACTCAACAGTCTTTTATCTACCAATACATAATCCAACAAACTACTGTCATTTCGCCCTACATCATATCGTGTATACTTATTTATCCTCTTTTTCTTAAAATATGTATTACCTATAACTAAACCCCTTTCTATACAAAGTTCAATCAAAGGGCTCCCATTATCATTTACACCTGGCACCCCAAACTTACCTACCACACCCTCTCTAAAAGTTTCTCCTACTTTAGCATTCAAGTCCCCTACCACAATTACTCACTCCTACAAGATGTTATTCCTCCTTGCCCTATACACGAAATCACAGCTTCCCTATCTTCATCAACATTTAACAATTCCTCAAAATATTCCTTCCATCTTCCCAATACCTCTAACTCTCCATTTAATAACTCTCCTCTCCTATTTTTAACTGACAAATCCATTTGTTCTCTAGGCTTTCTTAACTTGTTAATCTCACTCCAAAACTTTTTCTTATTTTCAACAAAATTTGTTGATAACATCTCACCCACTCTCTCATTTGCTCTCTTTTTACATTGCTTCACCACTCTCTTAACTTCTCTCTTTTTCTCCATATACTCTTCCCTCCTTGCATCACTTCTACTTTGTAAAAACTTCTCATATGCTAACTTTTTCTCCCTTACTACTCTCTTTACATCATCATTCCACCAATCGCTCCTCTTCCCTCCTGCACCCACTTTCCTGTAACCACAAACTTCTGCTGAACACTCTAACACTACATTTTTAAACCTACCCCATACCTCTTCGACCCCATTGCCTATGCTCTCATTAGCCCATCTATCCTCCAATAGCTGTTTATATCTTACCCTAACTGCCTCCTCTTTTAGTTCATAAACCTTCACCTCTCTCTTCCCTGATGCTTCTATTCTCCTTGTATCCCATCTACCTTTTACTCTCAGTGTAGCTACAACTAGAAAGTGATCTGATATATCTGTGGCCCCTCTATAAACATGTACATCCTGAAGTCTACTCAACAGTCTTTTATCTACCAATACATAATCCAACAAACTACTGTCATTTCGCCCTACATCATATCGTGTATACTTATTTATCCTCTTTTTCTTAAAATATGTATTACCTATAACTAAACCCCTTTCTATACAAAGTTCAATCAAAGGGCTCCCATTATCATTTACACCTGGCACCCCAAACTTACCTACCACACCCTCTCTAAAAGTTTCTCCTACTTTAGCATTCAAGTCCCCTACCACAATTACTCTCTCACTTGGTTCAAAGGCTCCTATACATTCACTTAACATCTCCCAAAATCTCTCTCTCTCCTCTGCATTCCTCTCTTCTCCAGGTGCATACACGCTTATTATGACCCACTTCTCGCATCCAACCTTTACTTTAATCCACATAATTCTTGAATTTACACATTCATATTCTCTTTTCTCCTTCCATAACTGATCATTTAACATTACTGCTACCCCTTCCTTTGCTCTAACTCTCTCAGATACTCCAGATTTAATCCCATTTATTTCCCCCCACTGAAACTCTCCTACCCCCTTCAGCTTTGTTTCGCTTAGGGCCAGGACATCCAACTTCTTTTCATTCATAACATCAGCAATCATCTGTTTCTTGTCATCCGCACTACATCCACGCACATTTAAGCAACCCAGTTTTATAAAGTTTTTCTTCTTCTCTTTTTTAGTAATTGTATACAGGAGAAGGGGTTACTAGCCCATTGCTCCCGGCATTTTAGTCGCCTCATACGACACGCATGGCTTACGGAGGAAAGATTCTTTTCCACTTCCCCATGGACAATAGAAGAAATAAAAAAGAACAAGAGCTATTTAGAAAAAGGAGAAAAACCTAGATGTATGTATATATATATATGCATGTGCGTGTCTGTGAAGTGTGACCAAAGTGTAAGTAGGAGTAGCAAGATATCCCTGTTATCTTAGCGTGTTTATGAGGCAGAAAAAGAAACCAGCAATCCTACCATCATGCAAAACAGTTACAGGTTTTTGTTTCACAGTCATCTGGCAGGACGGTAGTACTTCCCTGGGTGGTTGCTGTCTACCAACCTACTACCTGTTGTTATATTATGAAATGTGAAGGATAATTTATTCACATAATGAATTTTTATTCAAACCAAAAAATAGAAGATTTACTGATATGCAATAATTGTATAAATAATATCACCATTAAGTTTTTCTTCTTCTCTTTTTTAGTAAATGTCTACAGGAGAAGGGGTTACTAGCCCATTGCTCCCGGCATTTTAGTCGCCTCATACGACACGCATGGCTTACGGAGGAAAGATTCTTTTCCACTTCCCCATGGACAATAGAAGAAATAAAGAAGAACAAGAGCTATGTAGAAAAAGGAGAAAAACCTAGATGTATGTATATATATATGCATGAAGGAGGGGTGCTAATGTTGCAGTTTAAAAACTGTAGTGTAAAGCACCCTTCTGGCAAGACAGTGATGGAGTGAATGATGGTGAAAGTTTTTCTTTTTCGGGCCACCCTGCCTTGGTGGGAATCGGCCAGTGTGATAATAAAAAAAAAATATCACCATATTTGTGAACGTTTATTAGACCCACCAACTGGCGTGTATTAGACGTGTGAGGTCATCTGTTTACTCTTGAACATCAACAAAAATTTAACATTCCCGGTACTTTGAGCTAAGTTTCAAGCCCCTTCCAGTACTAAAACCAATCAAAATCATCTCTATTTCTGTAATATATCTTCCATTCTATCAAATGAGACCAAGAAATCGCAAATACAGCTATAAAAAAGGTATGAAAAAACATTGCAAATTCGCTGTTTTAATAAAAAATTACGGTCTCATTTTTTTCCTCATTATGCAATATGTACAGGATTTGTTTTATGTGGTGCACATATACCATATTGATGTATTCTCTCATATCTAGGCCCAAATTCACTGCTCACAGCTTATCAGAGCGAGTTGAGCTCATGGCGTAGAATTAAGATAAGATTTCGTTCGGATTTTTAACCCCGGAGGGTTAGCCACCCAGGATAACCCAAGAAAGTCAGTGCGTCATCGAGGACTGTCTAACTTATTTCCATTGGGGTCCTTAATCTTGTCCCCCAGGATGCGACCCACACCAGTCGACTAACACCCAGGTCCTATTTGCTGCTAGGTGAACAGGACAACAGGTGTAAGGAAACGTGTCGAAATTTTTCCACCCGCCGGGAATCGAACCCGGGCCCTCCGTGTGTGAAGCGGGAGCTTTAGCCACCAGGCCACCATTACGGTTTGGACCTTCAATTCAAAGCCATAGAACTACGGCATGGACCCTGAAAGGATAAAGTAGCTATGTCTGGTGAAAAATAGCCTGTGTAAAGAGCACACAATATACTTAAGTACCTGAAGTTTTCTAAATCTGCAGTTCAGGGAATTGCAAATACAAAATGATTGTATGATCTAAGGGCTGTAAACTTTTGTGAATCATGAGGAACATCAATTTCAATCACAAGTGAAACCAAATGAAGCCAAAGAACAGCATTATCACTCATACTGTAACTAAAGTCGATAATTTTTTTAAAATATTTTCTATACACACTGAGATGGCTATAATAATACTGCAACTGCCTACATGGTTTTAAATTAATTAAATTCTTGTTAAGGCAAAGTTTCCTACTGTAGGTGCAGGGATTAGTAAGTGTTCTTTAGTCAATTTCATTTCTCAAACTAAATACTGAGTCATGCTATATTTCACCATCTAACAGTGCATTATCTCAAAGAGATAGTATCAAGACATGAATTCATGCTGAAATTTTTAATCAATCTTTCTAGTATTTCTTAAAACTGGCTATCCTCACGCATCAAGGCTTTCCTGTTGCTGCATTATACATGAGCTGTTTCAAGGCAATTAATAAAATGATACAACAGAAATTTGGCAAGAAGCATGGAATCATTAACAAAATAATGATGCTGGTAAAGCAGTGGTTCTGAACAGAAAAATATGACTGGCATAATTTTCTCACTGGAGAGTCTACCCCGCATGTAAAGTACTGCAACAATGCTGAAATTTTTTTTAAACTGATTCATCAACTCCTTAGATGATACGAAGACAGAGAGTTGGCAAATGAAAAGACTGACTTATGTGGAACAAAATATACTTAACAGTTATTTAGGATAGTGGAGATACAGTAATGCTATACAATGTTCAGAAAAAAAATACCTTAATGTTCTTCAATCATCTGGTATAACAAGTGGAAACAGATGTAAAGGTCTTCAAAAAAGACTGCCATTTATGTTTTCAAATTTCTCTGCACACTCACCTTGATTACTGCATTCCAGCATGGAAACAATATTTACAAGGACATAACATCATTGAAAAAGAACAATGTAGGCTGACTAAACTCGTTTAAAAACTGTCACCCTTAACAGTTAGACAAGCCAAAGGATGAAGGACGAAACTTTTCAAACATGAAAGGGCACTTAAGTTGTTCAGCAAGTTAGGTAATATAAACCTAGACAACTTTCTTACTATATCCAATGTAACAAACCCACATTTCCTATAAGATGGGGAAAAGCCCCACCACAAGTTTTAGACTTCCTGTTCCCATGTAGGCCAAAATGCACCGACCACTGAGTTCAGCCAGTAAGGCAGCAATCATTCTTGTTGTGGCCTGTTATTGGGTATCACTAATTTCCCACCCTTCAGTAGACAATATTGTCTTTAGCACTGTATGCCAGTGGTTATTTCTTTGTGCTTCCCCACCACAGGATCAATGTTTGTGAACAGGTCATCACAAAACCCATTTCCAGTGATTTTTCCCTTACAAATAATCCAACAACAAGGCCTTCATAAACTCACTTCTGGCAAGAGATGCAGCAGCTGCAGCAACTGGGGGTGGTCCAGGTGGTGGAGGATGATGTCTTCTTGGAAGTGAGGTATTGCTGTTCTCTTGGGCATGAGAAATCATGGCCTGGACACTTTCATATTCATAGTAATTGCTGATGGGTCGGTGCTGGTGATCACGGCCAGAATCCCGAGGACCCCTCTGGCTCTGATATTCTCGGGCTTCACGACTGGAGTATTATCATTGTGTTAGTTTATAATAACCATAAATTCTTAAGCATAATTTCTGGTGACATGAATTCTTGTTGTACAAACATGGAAAGATGAATTTGTTAATAGACAATATAACTAATTACAGTACTTATAAAAGTTCAGTACTTAAATGTAAATAAAAGGAAGACTTACAGTTTATATTCTAATACTGGCAACATAAATTGGAAAAGCTTATCACCACCTATTTAATAGTGATGTAAAACTAATTACTGTACCCTAATATAGTGCAGGTACTAGAATTACATTAGTAAATATAATTTTACAGATGTATTTGAAATATAAGCTTCCACCACAGCAAAATAATATTTATTGCACAAAATGTAAAAATTTCATTACATCCTACACATCATTTGCTGTCAATTTTTGCTCAATCTGAGTTCTATTTTAAGGCAATCCATTGCTCTGTTCGACCAAATTCTTAGGTATTTCACTAGTATGCCTTGCATTTTGTTGACCGACCACAAGAAACTACCCATTCAACTACAGTGGACCCCCAGTATTCGATGGCATCGGTATTCGATAAATCCGGTATTCGATGCATTATATTGCAAAAATTTTGCCTTGGTACCCAATCGAAAACCCGGTATTCGATGCGATTCGTACAAGATGTGTCCACGTGTGGCTTAAACTGCCCTGTGTGTGCCAGTGTTTACAAGCCAGCCAGTGTGCGCGCATCTAAGGATACATTCGGTGCATTCCACATTATCACTGTTTTTGATGCTTGTTTCTGCAAAATAAGTCACCATGGGCCCCAAGAAAGCTTCTAGTACCAACCCTTCAAGAAAAAAGGTGCTAATGACTACTGAAATGAAGAAAGAGATAATTGCAAAGTACGAAAGCAGAGTGCGTGTGTCGGAGCTGGTCAGGTTGTATAGTAAACCCCAATCAACCATCTACTATAGTGACCAGGAAAACGGCAATCAAGGAAGCTGTTCTTGCAAAAGGTGCAACTGTGATTATGAAACAGCGACTGCAAGTGTTAGAAAATGTGGAGAGACTGTTACTGGTGTGGATAAATGAAAAACAGATAGCAGGAGATAGCATCTCTCAAGCGATCATTTGTGAAAAGGCATTGGCAGTTGCATGAAGATTTGGTAAAGAAATTGCCTGCAACTAGTGCTGATGTGAGTGAATTTAAGGCCAGCAAAGGTTGGTTTGAAAGATTTAAGAATCGTAGTGGCATACATAGTGTGATTAGGCATGGTGAGGCTGCCAGTTCGGACCAAAAAGCAGCTGAAAAATATGTGAAGGAATTCAAGGATTACATAGACAGTGAAGACTTGAAACCTGAACAAGTGTTTAATTTCGACGAAACAGGCCTGTTTTGGAAGAAAATGCCAAGCAGGACCTACATTACTCAGGAGGAAAAGGCACTCCCAGGGCATAAGCCTATGAAAGACAGGCTTACTCTGTTGATGTGCGCCAATGCTAGAGGTGACTGCAAAGTGAAGCCTTTATTGGTGTATCACCCTGAAACTCCCAGTGTGTTCAGGGAAAACAATGTCCTCAAGGCTAATTTGTGTGTGCTGTGGAGGGCAAACAGCAAGGCATGGGTCACTAGGGACATTTTCTATGACTGGTTACACCATGCATTTGCCCCCACTGTGAAAAATTACCTAATTGAAAAGAAATTAGACCTTAAGTGCCTCCTGGTATTAGACAATGCCCCTGGTCATCCTACAGACTTGGCAGAGCGACCTTCTGGGGAAATGAGCTTCATTAAGGTCAAGTTTTTGCCTCCTAATATCACTCCTCTCCTGCAGCCCATGGACCAGCAGGTCATTTCCAACTTCAAGAAACTGTACACAAAAGCTATGTTTCAAAAGTGCTTTGTAGTGACCACAGAAACTCAACTGACTCTAAAAGAGTTTTGGAAGGATCACTTTAATATCATCAATTGTATAAACCTTATAGGTATGGCTTGGAAGGGAGTGACTAAGAGGACCTTCAACTCAGCTTGGAAAAAAACTGTGGCCAGAATGTGTAGACAAAAGGGATTTTGAAGGGTTTGAGGCTAACCCTGAGAAGCCTATGCCAGTTGAGGAATCCATTGTGGCATTGGGGAAGTCCTTGGGGTTGGAGGTTAGTGGGGAGGATGTGGAAAAGTTGGTGGAGGAGGGCAATGAAGAACTAACCACTGATGAGCTGCTAGATCATCTTCAACAGCAAGAGGCCACACCTGAGGAAACTGCTTCTGAGGAGGGGATAGAGAAATTGAAGAAGTTGCCTACTTCAAAGATTAAGGAAATGTGTGCAATGTGGCTTAAAGTGCAAAACTTTTTTGATGACCATCTCACTAACACAGCTATTGCAAGCCATGCTGGTGACTATTACACTGACAATGTTGTGAAACACTTTAGGAATGTCATAAAGGAACGGGAGGTACAGGCCACTATGGACAGATATGTTGTGTGACAGAAGTCCAATGACTCTCAAGCTGGTCCTAGTGGCATTAAAAGAAGGGAAGTAACCCCGGAAAAGGACTTGCTACCTCAAGTCCTAATGGAAGGGGATTCCCCTTCCAAACACTAACACCTCTCTCCTCCTCCCATCCCATCAATCATAACCAGATCTTCATTAACCCTTTGAGGGTTTCGGCCGTACTAGTACAGCTTACGACCCAGGGTTTTTGACGTACTAGTACGCCTAAATTCTAGCGCCCTCAAATCTAGTGAGAGAAAGCTGGTAGGCCTACATATGTAAGAATGGGTCTATGTGGTCAGCGTGCGCAGTATAAAAAAAAAAAAAATCCTGCAGCACACGGTGCGTAATGAGAAAAAAAAAACTTTGACCGTGTTTTTGGATTAAAACAGCGACTTTGCACTGTACTTTCGTATGGTATTTATTGTTGTGTTCTAGCTTTCTTGGTCTCATTTTATAGAATGAAAGACATATTACAGAAATTGAGATGATTTTGACTGGTTTTACAATGAAAAGTACCTTGAAATTGAGCTCAAAGTAGCAGAAATGTTTGATTTTTACCAAAGTTCAAAAGTAAACAAATCATGCCAAGCGTCCAATACACGTCAACTGGCGAGTCTAATATTATTTCACAAGTGCGCTGATATTATTTATACCATTTCTACACTAATGCAGTAGTCTGCATAACAGTAAATCTTATTTTTTTTGTAAGAATAAAAATTCAAAGTGGAAAGCCAAAGAAACATAAGAAGGGCCTGGGGATGTGACTAACAAACAGAGGAAATGTTATTTTAGTGCCAGGAATGTCTTTCTTGCTTATTCTGGATCCTATTCGGAAATTGGCATCTTTTGAAATTTGTGTGAAATTGGCAAAATTGCTAAATTCCGACCACTTTATTGGATAGTTGAAATCAGTAAATGGGTGGTTTCTTGTGCTCATTCTATAGAAAAAATGGAGTTCTAGCGAAATAGTTATGATTTTTGTCGATTAGTACACTGGAATTGGCAGAAAATAGGGCTCAAAGTGGGCAAAATCGCCGATGCGTAAACATCGTCGAGACTGCTAATTTCGCGAGAGCATAATTCCGTAAGTTTTCCATCAAATTTCACACTTTTGGTGTCATTATGATCGGGAGAAGATTCTCTATCTTTTCATAAGAATTTTTTTTTTTTTTTGAAATTTGGCCGACCCAGAGAGCAAGTCTCTGAGAGAACCTGTCGACCCCCAAAGGGTTAATTCCTAAACCTTTTGCATTAAGTTCCATGAGATTCCACTTGAGTGGTACTCTGTCTCTGGTCTCTGTTTTCCAGGTGCCTAATTTCATTACTTTGCACTTGCAAGGTTGAAACTGAGTAGCCATTTGTTTAACCTTTCTGTATTCTGAAAAGATTTCAATGTAGTTTTCTGCTGCTGTCTTTTTATTTTATTGTAAATCTATCATTAACCCTTTCAGGGTCCAAGGCCCAAATCTGGAGTCACGCACCAGTGTCCAAGAATTTTCAAAAAAAAAATTTTTTATTTTTTCTTATGAAATCGTAGAGAATCTTTTTGTGAAGGTAATAAAACAAAAAGTACGAAATTTGGTGGAAAATTGACGAAATTATGCTCTCGCGAATTTTGATGTGTCAGCGATGTTTACGAATCGGCGATTTTGCCGACTTTGACTCCCATTTTAGGCCAATTACATTATTCCAATCAACCAAATTCTTAGCTATTTCACTAGTATTACTTCTATTCTATCGATTGAGCACAAGAAATTGCCAAGTCAACTGTTTCAACTACAAAATAAAGTGATTGGAAATTGTTAATTTGGCCAATTTAACACAAAGTTCAAAATATTCCAATTTCAAAATAGGGTCCAGAATAAACAATGTAGGCATTCCTGGCACTAAACTAACATTTCCTCTGTTCATTAGTTATGTTTTGAGGCTTTACAAATAAATTCCATTTTGATTTTTTATTCACATAATGAATTTTTATTCACACCAAAAAATAGAAGATTTACTGTTATGCAATACTGTGATAATTGTATAAATATCATCACCATATTTGTGAATGTATATTAGACCCACCAGCTGACGTGTATTAGACATGTGAGGTCGTTTGTTTACTCTTGAATATCGGCAAAAATTTAACATTTCCGCTACTTTGAGCTCAGTTTCAAGCCATTTCCAGTGCTAAAACCAATGAAAATCATCTCTATTTCTGTAATATGTCTTCCATTCTATCAAATGAGACCAAGAAATCGCAAATACAACTATAAAAAACATACGAAAAAACACTGCAAAGTTGCTGTTTTAATCGAAAAATCATGATTTCAGTTTTTTTCTCTCATTATACACAGTGTGCTGCAGGATCTGTTTTATGTGGTGCACACATACCACATAGATGTATTCTCTCATATCTAGGCCCAAATGTACCACTCACAGTTTATCAGAGTGAGCTGAGCTCATGGCGTAGATCTACGGTTTGGACACTCACCATAAAGCCGTAGATCTACGGGACGGACCCTGAAAGGGTTAATTTCCCACCAAGGTTGGATGACCCAAAGAAGGAGAACACATTCACCATCTTTCTTTCTTTAGTCATTTTTCAAGAAGAGCATGGATATCACAATTCCCATGATCCAACAAAATGCAACATCCAATCAATTCTTCCAGGGCTACCTTGCTCATACTCCAACAGCACATCAAATCTCAAAAAAGCAATGTTTCCACTGATCTAACACACCTGGGCTGAATACCCAAGTCCCTACCTCTCAAACCATCCATCACATACTCCTTTCAAATCCCTTAAGCCTTCTTCCATCTACCCAGATTTATACACTCTCTTGGTCAACTAATCTTGCTCTATCCTTTTCAAATGACCAAGCCATTGCAATGACTCATCTAATTCCTGTTTTATATATTTCACACTACCTTACTGTCTTTTAATTTTTTTTCATTCTTGCTGTGACAAAGATCATGCCTCACACCTATAGAGATGCATGCAACATTATAATTTAATACATTTCCTTGTATCATTCACTGATAAATTTCTTTCTTTTCTAGGCTCATCACTTCACCTATATTCTTTCTCTTAACTACACCATGATTCACTTTACCATTCATACACCCATTCACCCATATATCTACTCCCAGATATCTAAAATACATTAGCTTCCTACATATGCTTTCCTTACACTCAGACATTTAAGCTTTTATTCCTTAGATGCTCATCACCTTGCTCTTCTTTCTATGTTCAATTTCAACTTTTAAACTTTGCATCTTTCTTATTTAATCTCCAAAAAGCAATGTATCATCAGCAAAGAGCAACTGTGAAAACTACCGCAGTATATTAGCTTCGTTATCTTTTAGTCTTGACCTCTTCTAATACTCATAATTTTGGCATTCTCTGTAAACATGGATATTCAAAAGTATATCCCAATCAGCAGGTCACTCACATACACTAGGAAATGTAAAGGTCCTAGTACTGATTCACAGATTCTCCACTAGTTACACTCAGCCATCCAGTCACTTCACCTTTCACTGCACCTCTCCAGCTTGTGTAACAGTCTACTGTGGTACTGTCATGCAATGTTAAAAAACATTTTTAACAGTCTAGTAAATGGTAATCCCCTCATCCTTTTTTCCTGTTTGATCACTGTCAGCCAATTATGCAATGATACTTCCAATTTAACCATGCGTGTCGTAAGAGGCAACTAAAATGCCGGAAGCAAGGGGTTAGTAACCCCTTCTGTATAAATTACTAAATTTAAAAAGAGAAACTTTCATTTTTCTTTCTGGGCCACACTGCCTCGGTGGGATGCACCTGGTTTGTTGAAAGACTTCCAATTTAACTTCAATGAAGATATTCAAGGAAACTGGTTAGCCAGCCTTAGAGTTCTGGAGGTGAGAAGGGTAGTGTTTATATTATACGTATTATATTAACACATTGGCTGTCTCCCACCAAAACAGGGGTGGCCCAAAAAAAAAAAACTTTCATCATTCATTCCATTACTGTCTTGCTGGAGGTACGCTTACAGTGCAGTTATAAAACTGCAACATTAACACCCCTCTTTCAGAGTGCAAACACTGTACTTCCCATCTCCAGGACTCAAGTCCAGCCTGCCAGTTTCCCTGAATCCCTTCATAAATGTTACCTTGCTCACACTCCAAAAGCAAGTCAAGTCCTAAGAACCATTTGTCTCTATTAGCTCCTATCTAACATGCTCATGCATGCCTGCTGGAAGTCCAAGCCCCTGGCACACACAACCTCCTTTACCCCTTCCCTCCAACCTTTCCTAGACTGACCCCTACCTCCCCCCCTCCACTACAGATTTATACATGTACACTCTCGAAGTCATTCTATTTTGTTCCATCCTCTCTACATGTTTGAACAACCTTATCAACCCCTCCTCAGCCCTCTGGATAATAGTTTTGGTAATCCTGCACCTCCTCCCAATTTCCAAACTACAAATTCTCTCTATTATATTCACACCACACACTGCTCTCAGACTTGACATCTCCACTGCTGGAGGCAGTGGAGATGTTTGTCATGGGGATACTGCAGTCAGAGGGTAAACTGATTGTGATAATTGCCATCTTTCCAGAAGTATGCTGATAAATGGAAGATGGTGAATGTTTTCTTCTTTGGGTCACACTAAAAATGGCAGGCAATGGCCACTAAGTTAAAAAAAAAAACTTGCCAATTTTTTAAATTTTGCCGATATACTATAATAAACTATGTTTTCTTTAGCAATTGACCAGTCTTTTTCTTTTTAACCTGTTCATTATTTTGCAGGGTACACTTATGAGGGATACTGACCTGTAGTTTAGAGGCTCATGTCTAAATGCATGTGTGCACATGGTTATACAGTACAGTACTAAATATTACATTTGTGTATACATATACACATGGTTAAACATATTACATTTCTCACAAGGTTAAATACACCTAGTTAAGAATAAAATGCTCAATATTATCTAGTAAATAAAAACATATTGAATATGCATAAATATATGAATGAAGTCATAAAATAATTAATCAAAGAAGTTGCAAGAACAGGATTCTTATATATGTAATTTAAATAGTGCATGCTACCAAACATTTACAGTGTGTGCCATGGTATCAACTCCCAACCAAAGCTGTATAATAATCAAACAAGAAATGTCGGTGCATTTGTTTCAAAATTAAGACATTATAATTATGGTGCTCATCATTGAAGTACACTAGGCTCCTTCTAAAATTATGACCACAAAAAATTTTTCCTTGAACTTTAGGACATCCTTCAACCATCAAGGAAATATTTAACACATTCTTCAGGTTTCATGTGGTAAATTCACCCACAACTTGCAATGGCATCCTAAAGCCACAGGAGTGGGCTGATATCCTTTCCTACTAGATCTCTCTCTACCACAGCCCAAAGGTTGTCAAGTGGGGGTTCAGGTTGGGAAAATATTCTGGCCAGCCATTGAAGAAGGGTACCTCACAGGCATGAAGCCAATGAACAACAGATATTGCAGTTTGTCAAGGAGCACTGTTTTACATGAAAACCTTGTACCATCCTGCATGAAAGCTTTGGGGAAATGTTAGTCATTACAGTTAATGTTAGTGGGGATGCTTTTCGAGGCTTTCTTGGATGTGCTTTTGTTGTGGGCACGTCATCAACGTTGTTCACAAGAAACTAATGCAACCAAGACCTCACCAGATGCTCACACTGATTGGCAGCCTGTACTATTTCCTTCATTTGATGGCCTGTATTTTGTAATCTGATGATTTTTATAACTGTCTTGTGTTAGCCCTCAAGACAACACAGCACAGGGGTACCAAAAATAGAAAAACTGGCTACCACACAAGCCTAGAAGGCATTTAAGATGCAGCCAGTAGCTTTAGATAATCCCAAGATCTCCCACTTCAAGTTGCAAGGCCAACATAATTTTTTATCTCAATGACAAACTACCAGGGTAGTGTATTATTCTGGACGTTGAATTACGCTGGGTGTCTTTTGCCAAGCGTACTTTAATGATGAGCACTGTGGCTATTAACACAAATGCAAAACTATAGATTTCAATTAAAAATTTATTTGTTAAAATTAATAAATCATGTACCAAACTTCTACTGTATGGCAATGAAAAGTAATTCACAACTAAACCACAAGTTGGATATGAAAACTGGATGGCATTCTGATTCATTGTGGACCATTATCTTGTTGAATGAGAGAGCCATAAGTCAGCTGAGGAAAAGTTGGTCAAATCACCAATGTTCTCAGATCAGAATACTTAAAAATACAGAGAAAAGGGGCTAAAAACAGTCTAGGACAGACCAAAACATTTCAGTTTTCATTCTAAATTTGTATATAAGTGTGAATGGTGCCAGATACATTTATGTGATTTTTATTGTTTATGTAGAGCAATGTTCTTAATACTGTGGTTAGGAATTGCTGTAAAACACGTGTAAAAAAAAAAAAAGCAAATAATCAACCGGCGTCAACAAACTTTGTTATTGTCTATTTATTACATGCTGAGCAAGAAATACTGGTTCTATGAAACTTCTACTGGTGATTATCAGAAAATTTTACTTGTACACAAATCTATTTACAGTGATTACTAAATATTTCACAAGGATCCTGAATGGAGAAGAAACTCTCATGAATATAACTCTTAATGACATTTCTCTTCATCACTACAATGTATGTCACTGCTGAGGTTTTAACATTTGCTATACAGTGATAACTTCATATCTGTAAATTCCTGCACTGAAACATTATGATCACCTGTTCTCACTATTGCTGGTATACTAAGAACCTTCTCTCCATATTTTTCTATAGCCTTCCACAAACCAGTACTGTAACTTGGTATCATATCTCTTCTTATTGACTGTGTTACTAAGGCTCCCTTAATCACTCATATTTCTTCATTAACATCTCTCCAGATAATGCTATTTCATGTAAAGCTCAGATTTTCAAGAATGTAACCCATTTGTTAACTGGGCTTCTACCGTATATACCAGCCATGTCTTCTGTCATTTAGGTATTATACAATTATTTTACTTTCCAGTGAATGTAGCCCACTACCTTCCAGCCATTAATACTAAAGAAGCATTCTTGTTTAGTCTACATTTCTTTTTTTACTATAGTATGGTATGTTATGTAAAAAAAAGTCTCATTTTCTTTATTGCTGGTTCATAAAAATTTCCCCAAACTGGTGTTGTCTAATACAGTGGAACCTTGACTTACGAGTGTCCCAACGTATGAGTTTTTTTAGATACGAGCCGTCCCTGAGTAGATTTTTTGCTCTGAGTTACGAGCCAGCTCCCCCCTACTTCCCTTCAATCTAAAACCTAATCTTGCTTGTTTGTCTATGATTTTGTGCTTTAATTCCATGGAAATTATTCTCTTTCTTCTCAGCACTGTCCTTTACACTTACTTTCTTAGGACCCATGGTTAGAAAAACAAAATTTGACCAAATGACTGTCAAAAATGTAAGCAAAGCATGAGAGAACTGCTTCCATAGAGAGGTAAACAATAAACTAAGTTGGAAGACGGCCGACTTGCTTTAAAAAAAAAAAAATTATTTTATAAATTTAGGTAACTAGAGCACAGATCCAATTCCCTAGATCAAGAGCTCCTCACCAGCAGAGGGGCTCTTGATCTAGGGAATTAGATCTATGCTCCAGTTCCCTAAATTAAAAATACAGTGGAACCTCTACTTGTGAGTTTAATCAGTTCCATGACCTTGCTCGCAACTGGATTTGCTCGTTTGCAGAGTCAATTTTTCTCGTTTAAATTAATTGAAATGCAATTAATCCATTCCACTGGAATTCTGTACTTCAATAATTTCACTAATATCAACTTTACGGCTTATTTATCTATCTCACTTGATCAAATATGACACAATAAACAATATAAATAACATAGAAACCTGATATATACTCTAAAATGAATAAAATATATAATTCATGTAGTGGTATGGGCGGTGTCGGCGGTGGACGACAGTTTGTCTGGAGACCGCACAAAATACTAATTGAATAATTTTGCTAAGATCAATTCTACAGCTTATTTATCTATCACAGTTCACCTAATATGAAATAATAAACAATATAAATAACATAGAAACCTGATACGTATATACTCTAGAATGAATAAAATATGTCATTACATAACAGGTGGAGGTGGCCACAACTGCTCCCTCTTTGTTGTGGGAAACACAGCCATCTAGTGATGGCCTTTTGAAGCCGTCTATTATAATTATTATTATGTAGTATATTATTATATATGTATTATTATTATATGTACAATATTATTATTATTGTATTTCTTTCAACACCGGCTGTATCCCACCGAGGCGGGGTGGCCCAAAAGGAAAACAAAAGTTTCTCCTTTTACATTTAGTAATATATACAGGAAAAGAGGTTACTAGCCCCTTGCTCCCGGCATTTTAGTCGCCTCTTACAACACGCATGGCTTATGGAGGAAGAATTCTGTTCCACTTCCCCATGGAGATAAGGGGAAATAAACAAGAATAAGAACTAGAAAGAAAATAGAAGAAAACCCAGAGGGGTGTGTATATATATGCTTGTACATGTATGTGTAGTGTGACCTAAGTGTAAGTAGAAGAAGCAAGACGTACCTGAAATCTTGCATGTTCATGAGACAGAAAAAAGGAGACCAGCAATCCTACCATCATGTAAAACAATTACAGGCTTTCGTTTTACACTCACTTGGCAGGACGGTAGTACCTCCCTGGGCGGTTGCTGTCTACCAACCTACTACCTAGGTATTATTGTATTATAGTATTATATTATTATTATTATTATTATTATTGTATTATATTATTATACTATTTTTATTATACGTATTATTATTATTATACATATTATTATTATTACTATTACTATTATTACAATATAAATAATTTGTAATTTTTATTCACACAAAAAATATAAGATTTACTGTTATGCCTTATTGCAATAACTATATAAATAATATCAACCCATTCATGACTGCATACTGGAATGGACATAGTCAAGCAAACGAGCATTTCTCCCTCATTGAGCTCAATTTCAAGGTACTTTTCGTCAAGAAAGCAATCAAAATCATATCTATTTCTGTAATATACCTTCCATTCCATCAAATGAGACCAAAAAAAAGAGAATACAACCATAAAAACCATACGAAAATACTGCTAAGGGGTGGCTAATTGCTGAGAAGTTAACTCCATTATTTGTGCTCCGATTTCTTTCATTTTTGGTGTACGTTAAGAAGCATCTTTCCATCATACATTGCCCAAGTTTCAATAAGATAGTCCAACAAACAAATGAGATACAATTCCCTAGATCAAGAGCAAGAGCCCCTCACCAGTGTCAAGGAACCTCCCTTGAGGTCTGCTTGCTTATGGAAATTTTGCTCGCATATGGAAGCAAAAAATCAACCTATCGACTGCTCGTATTTGGAAAACCTCGCACGTGGATGCGCTTGCAAGTAGAGGTTCCACTGTAATATTATTATTATTATAATAACGATAGAGTGTCAGTTCCTTAATAAGGCGGGGTAGGGGTCTTCCTCGAAAAGGTTGGAGGGAGGGGGTAAAGGAGGTGTTGTGGGCGAGGGGTTGGGACTTCCAGCAAGCATGCATGAGCGTGTTAGATAGGAGTGAATGGAGACAAATGGTATTTGGGACCTGACGAGCTGTTGGAGTGTAAGCAGGGTAATATTTAGTGAAGCGATTCAGGGAAACCAGTTATTTTATATAACCGGACTTGAGTCCTGGAAATGGGAAGTACAATGCCTGCACTTTAAAGGAGGGGTTTGGGATATTGGCAGTTTGGAGGGATATATTGTGTATTTTTATACATATATACTTCTAAACTGTTGTATTCTGGGCACCTCTGCAAAAACAGTGATTATGTGTGAGTGAGGTGAAAGTGTTGAATGATGATGAAAGTATTTTCTTTTTGGGGATTTTCTTTCTTTTTGGGTCACCCTGCCTCGGTGGGAGACAGCTGACTTATTGAAAAAAAAAAATTATTATTATTAATATTAATTTTGGTAACTAGAGCACAGATCCAATTCCCTAGATCACGAGCTCCTCACCAGCATCAAGGTTCCTTGATGTTAATAATAATAATAATACATATTATAATTATAATAATAACGATAGAGCTTCAGTTCCTTAAATTAGTAATACAGTGGACCCGCGCTTAATGATCACCTCCCAATGCGACCAATTACGTAAGTGTATTTATGTAAGTGCGTTTGTACGTGTATGTTTGGGGGTCTGAAATGGACTAATCTACTTCACAATATTCCTTATGGGAACAAATTTGGTCAGTACTGGCACCTGAACATACTTCTGGAATGAAAAAATATCGTTAACCAGGGGTCCACTGTAATACTAATAATACGTAATAATAATTCAGAATGCTGCTGTTAGTTGGCACAGCTGTTGCCAAAACATCCGGTAAGCAGTACACAAGTACTGTGGGAGCAGTACTCTCATGCTTGCTTGCATTTTTTTACAGTTATATGGCCAAATTTCTTTTTTTCTAACCATGGGTCCTAAGAAAATAAGTTCAAAGGACATTATTATTATTATTATAATCAAAAAGAAGCGCTAAGCCACAAGGACTATACAGCGCTGCAGGGCAGCAAGTGGCAAAAGGGAGATGGATGAGTAATAGGTTACGGATAACAGCGGGGCAGTGGATGGTGAAAGGGTAAAGGGCAGCAAGAGACTGAACTAGAAAGGGCTGAGGGGAGTGTGAAAAGTATCATCAGAGTTTGTAGAGTAAATCAGTCGTTGTCAAGAAGTCAATGAGAGAGTCAGGATTAAAGGAGGGTCCATCAGCAAGAAGGGAAGGTAAAGAGAGAGTAGTAGAATGAAGACGATGATGGAGGTAAATTCTGCGTGCTCGTTGATAGAGAGGGCAGTCTAACAGAATGTGGCTAATCGATACTGGAACTTGACACTGCTCACAGAGAGTAAGACGAGTGTGACCAATGCGAAGGCGGGAGAGAGTGGTCTCCCAACCTCGGCACTGATGACAAGAAGACGGCCAGTAACCTATGCTCGGTTTAATAGAATGAAGTTTGTTACCGAGCAGAGTTGACCAACGTTGTTGCCAACGGGTGCGAAGGTGGGTAGCTATTGCAGCAAAATAGTCCAGAAATGGAACACCTCGATAGGAAATTGGTAGGTCATATACTGCTGACCGCGCAGCAGTGTCTGCTTGTTCATTGCCCTGTACGTCGACATGACCAGGGACCCAACAAAAAACAATATGTTTATGTTTGGTATTATTATTATTATAATCAAAAAAGAAGCGCTAAGCCACAAGGTTTATGTTTGGTAGAGATACGGCATAGCCAAAGTTGGATACGGAGAACTAGGGGATGAGATGTATCAAATTTTCGTATAGCCTGTAGAGCACTAAGGGAGTCTGAGACTACTACAAATGATGACACAGGCATAGATGCGATATGAATAAGTGCTGCAAGAATGGCATACAGTTCAGCAGTAAAAATGCTAGCTGAAGATAGTAAATGTCCCCGCACGACGCTGTCCGGAAACACTGCTGCAAATCCGACGCCGTCTGAAGACTTAGAGCCATCTGTGTACACAGCGGTGGCATGAGAATGGGAGTGGAAGTGATCAAGAAAAAGAGAGCGGGAAGCCACCGTAGGCAGTTGAGCTTTCGAGCAAGGGAGTGAGAAAAAACAGACCCGAACAGCTGGAACTTCCCAGCGGGGTAGGGAAAAGTGAGATGCTACATGAACATATAAAGGTGGTAACTGAAGGGAAGACAAGAGTGAATGTAGGCGAAGAGAAAAGGGACGGAGCAAACAGGGGCGGCGAACGAATAAAGAATGTCTACTTTAACGGTGACCATTCTATAAATGGAAGGATTGTGTAGATCGTGAGAGCGTACATAGTAGCGAAGGCAATGGGCATCACGGCGATCAGACAAGGATGGAACATTCGCTTCTGTAAAGAGGCTCTCAACAGGGGAAGAGCGAAAAGCACCAAGGCACAAACGTAATCCTTGGTGATGGATAGAGTTAAGGCTAGAGAGAGTAGCAGGAGAGGCTGCGGAATAAATCTAGTCACCATAATCGAGTTTCGATAAAACGAGGGCTGAATGTAGGCGAAGCAGAGTTCGACGATCAGCTCCCCAGGAAAGATGAGCAAGGGTTTTAAGAAGGTTTAGCCGGCTGTGACAAGTTGCCTTCAGAGAGGTTATGTGAGGTTTCCAGGATAACCGACGGTCAAAGAGAAGGCCTAGAAACCTGACTGTATCACGTTCGGGGATACGGGAGCCATAGAGATACAAAGGATGATCGGAGATAACAGAGCGTCTAGTGAAAGTAATTTGGTGAGTTTTGGTACTTGAAAATTTAAACCCATGAGTGGTGGCCCAAGTGGAAACATGGTCGACCGCATGCTGGAGAGAAACTGCAATAAGATGACAGTCAGCGCCTGCACAAGCAATAGCAAAGTCATCAACATAGAGTGATGACCAAATATTGGGTGGAAGAACAGAGGCCAAATCATTTATAGCAAGGAGAAAAAGTGTTGTGCTTAGAACACATCCCTGAGGGACACCTTCAGCTTGGACGAAGTCCAGGGAAAGAACATTATTGACTCGAACACGGAAATGTCTGTCAGTTAAAAAGTTTTTAAGGAAGGATGGTAGATTGCCTCGCAGGCCTAAGGAATGGGCCTGGGCCAAAATATTATACCTCCAAGTTGTGTCATATGCCTTCTCAAGGTCAAAAAATATGGCAATAACTGAGTGATTATTCGCAAAGGCATTACGAACATACGTATCCAAGCGTAGTAAGGGGTCTATGGTAGAACGACCCTTACGAAAGCCATATTGACTAGCGGAGAGACTGTTGTGTGTCTCTAAATACCACATTAAACATCGATTTACGAGACGTTCCATCACTTTGCAAACTGCACTAGTAAGTGCGATGGGACGACAGTGGGAGGCATCATGTCCTGTAGTACCCGGTTTGCGGAAAGGGAGAACAATGGCAGATTTCCACAGCTGGGGAAGAACTCCTTGTGCCCAAATAAGATTGAAGAGGTGTAAGAGGACTACAAGGGCTGACCGATGTAAATGTTGTAACATACGAATATGAATGTCGTCAGGCCCAGCTGCCGATGATCGGCAAGCTGAGAGCGTTGCCTCCAGTTCTTGAAGTGTAAAAGGCACATTATACTGTTCTTCTCTGAGAGAAGAAAAGTCCAAGGGTACTAACTCTCTGGCAGACTTTGAGGAAAGAAACGAGGGGCATAGATGGAGCCCTCGGGAAATACGGACCAGAAGTGTGCCAAGTTCAATGGCAACGTCGAGAGGGTTTGCTACATCAACACCAGCGACCCGTAGAACAGGAGAGTATTTACCACTCAATTTCCTCACTTTTTTCCAGACTGCACTCATAGAAGAAGCAGAGGTGATGGTGGAAACATAGTCTCGCCAACAAGTGCGTTTAGCTTCACGGATGACATGGCGAGCGATCGCACGCTTCTGCTTAAAATCAAGAAATCTCTCAGGGGTTCTATTGTACCGATACCTGCCCCATGCAGCACGTTTCAAACGTACTGCACGAGCACAAGCAGGAGACCACCAAGGCACGCACTTCTGAGAATGCCTGCCTGAGGTTTGGGGTATAAGAAAAAGATGATGATTTTCATGGGCTTAGCCAGGCAATACCAGCTTAGTACATCTATGGTATGTAGATACTAAAGTTTTATCAGTTATGTTCAGTGATCAAACAAAACAAATTGTATCAGTTAAGTTCAGTGATTAAACAAAACAAATTGTATCAGTTAAGCTCAGCAATCAAACAAAACAATGTTGTTGTTGGAGGTTTACAGGGCCACTGACATCATACGCCGCACCCTCAACATGCCCCACCCTCAGCCTCTCCCACCATCTCTGCTTCTAAGTGAGTAAGTACATATACACTTTATATAAACAGTTTAGCATTTCTTTACATTCTGTAGTGTATGTATTATGATTTATTATGCTTTTATATACAATATTGTTTCAGTATTTTCCTTAGAAAACTAGTGATCTACTGCAGTTAGCCTCAAAAATACTCCATTTTCTCTTAAAATAAGAGCATGGGAAGATACTGTAGTCAAAGTGGGACAGGAAATGGCGGATGCTTCTGCCGCTGCCTCTGCCCCCATATTATGGCCTATTTTATCCATTCTAGAGTATATATAATGTTTCTGTGTTAATTATATTGTTTATTACGTCATATTAGATGAATTGTGATAGATAAATAAGCCATACACTTGATAACGGCATCATATTCAAGTATTTTTTCTTGCCTCCAGACTGCAGGAATGGATTAATGGATATTCAATTAATTTAAGTGAGGAAAATTGATCTGATATACAAGCAAATTGAGTTACGAGCTAGGTCACGGAACTGAGTAAACTCACAAGTCAAGGTTCCAGTGTACACCAACCATTTAAGAACTATATACATATATACTTTCAGCATCTAAGTCTGACTCCCCTCTGTGCCCACTGCTTTATCCCCCTGTCAACCTACCCAACTCCGTCACATGCTTCTTTTGCTCTCACCACTAGATCTTCCCTCCTCTGATTATTATAATCATAACTAAGTGCTAAACCTACAAGGGTCATACAGTTCCCTGCTCTGAAAAGATTCCAGTTCTCCCTGTCCCTTGCACAAAATCATCTCTAATCTTTTATCATTAATGTTAATTATTATTATTATAATAAAAAAAATGCTAAACCACAAGGGTTACACAGCATCATTAATGTTAAAACTTTTCAAAATATTCTTCTCATTCTTCCAATACTTGCACCTTCTCTACTAGCATCTTGCCATACTCATTCTTGACTGTTAAACCCATCTGTTTCCCGGCCTTTCTCAACTTGTTTATTTCACCAAAATTACTTATTCTCCTACTGCTTCCCATCCTCATTACCTCTTTCATTCACTTTTGTCATGGTGTCCTCAGTAGTAGCTATTACTGTTAGGTAAATCAACACATATGTAACTAATGATATTATTACAGCTGTTTCACTCAACAGAAGCTTTGTCAAGCAAAAGTTCCTGGTGAGTGAAACACTTACAATAGACATCTTAGTTGCATGTGTCCATTTATCTAAAAGATTACTGGCATTTTTACTAATAACAAATCAGCAGATATTACCGTACAATAAAATCTTCAGATTACTCTATGGTAAAACCTTGGTGTAACGAACCTCCATAAAGCGGATATTGGATAAAATGGACAAAAAAATCTGGCCAGACAAAGACTCAACATGTCTACTGCATGGGGTGTCTGGTACAAATAGCAATGCAGTGGACCAAGTCTGCTACATCACATGGCTGTTTGGTCTATTCATGTTCTTTCTTTCAACAAACTGACCATATCTCACCAAAGCAGGGTAGCCCAAAAAGAAAAACAAAGTTTCTCATTTTAACATTAGTAATGTATATAAGAGAAGGGATTACTAGCCCCTTGCTCCCGGCATTTTGGTCACCTCATACGACATGCATGGCTTACGGAGGAAGAAAACCCAGAGGGGAGTGTATATATATGCATGTGTAGTGTAGCCTAAGTGTGAGTAGAAGTAGCAAGACATACCTGAAATCTTGTATGTTTGTGAGACAGAAAAAAAGACACCAGCAATCCTATTACTGTGTAAAACAATTACAGGCTTTCGTTTTACACTCCCTTGGGAGGATGGTAGTACCTCCCTGGGCATTTGCTGTCTACCAACCTACTACCTAGGCTGCTCTAGTCATACCATCGATAAAATGAATATGTTCCTTGGCAGGAAGGCCAGTGACTTAACCCACATCAATTAGTTATTTGTGTGCACACTTGTATACTATCATTTGGTCCCTAATTTTTCCTGGATTTACAATGTTTTTCGTTACTTCATTAGAGTACCCTGTACTTTAATGAAGTAACAATGGCCTCTAAAGTTAGTGATGGCACGAAGAAGCTTGTGACCTTAACTTAAGCAAAAACTTAATAAAGAAATTGAAGCAGGCATTTCAGTGGCCTGGGTGTGCAAGGAGTATGGCGTAGTAAAACAAGTAGTGTCTGACATTTATCTCAGACACCATCTATGATGTTACTGCTGGAGCTTTAGACATCCAGCAGGCTTGTGTGAGCATGTTTGATAGGAGTGAGTAGAGGCAAGTGAATTTTATAATTTGACATGTCAGATTATGAGCAAGGTAACATTTATGAAAGAATTCAGGGGAAAACTGGTTAGCTGGACCTGAGTCCTGGAGGTGAAAGTATATTGCCTGCACTCTGAAGGAGGGGTCGGAGTGTTGTGGTTTGGAGGGTTCTCTGAACTGCAATGTCAGTGCCCTTATGGCATGACAGCAATTGAATGAGTGACAGTGAAAGTGTTTTCTTTGTTGGGTCAATCAACCTCGGTGAGAGAGAGCCAGTTAAAAAAATATATACTGTACCTAGTATTTGGGTGTGCAGAAGCACAGTAACACATCTCTCATGAATAGTGGCTCCTTACTACACACTGAATGGCAATATAAGTGGCTCCATAACAATGACATGGACTTCTCCAACATAATATTTCTAAGAGTTAATACTGATCATCAAATTGGGTATGTTAAAACACCATCAATGACAATAAATTATACTTTTTTATTCAAAACTATGATCTTAAAAACTAAAAAAAAACTAATGTAACACTAAACTAAAAAAAGAAGTTGCAAATACATAATGAAAGACACATGCCTCATGCATCCTCCGCCACATGCAATATACCTTGCAAGAATTGATTCGTGAATAAACGTCTCCTCCAGTTTGTGCAACAGGGTACCGTTGGAGGTGTCCTGCTGTCTCCTGCATGGTGAGGGTGGGAGTGGGTGCAGTGGGAGTGTTAATTAGACCAACACCAATATCAGTATTGAAAAAGCCTCAAGATATGTTTGAAATCCCTTTAAAAATTTAAGACCTACATGTAAATTTTGTGCTATCTCTCTACCCAAGGATTAAAACCACCATTTGTAATATGAAATTTCCCCTTTCTTTATTCAAACACATCTGTGAGCCTGGCTTTTCAAACTGCTATAAAAAATCCAGTTAACTAACGAAGTGACACAATGATTAGTGATGGCACTCACTAATTTATCTAACTGAGCCATTCACCTTCTCTCAATCACTCCAATTTATAAACCCATTTGAGATTTCAATGGGAATTTCTATACAGTTATAGACAACTGCTTAAAGAACTTTCTTAGGAAAATATTTAATTCTTATTCATTTGATCTTCAAGCTGTTACAATGCAGCAAACATTTAGGAACAAATATTTTGAGAGCTCAACTGACAAATAAGACTGAAATATTAATTTGGTTAAATGTTTACTGAAAGAAGATAGCCCAGGAAGCACAGCATCACAAATCTTATCCACCGTTTCACAATGACTTACTATTCATGCTATTTATTAAGTTACTGACTCCAATGACATGATCTTAAGATTTTTTAATTAAGGCTTCCAATAATTTTAGATTTTGAATTATTCCAGTTTGCAAGCAAACTATTTTACTCAAACAAAATATGACAAATTATACATACTTTAAAATATGTTACTGTCCTATAAAAGGAATCATAGAAGTTTAATGACAAATCCTATATGGGTGTAGTTAACAATTATGTATTGTATTAGAAAAACTCATTAACCTATGTTGCAAGTGGCAGTATTAGTCACGGGGAGTACTAAACCCATATGGGTTACACAGCTGCTGGTAATCAGGTTCAATTCACAAGGAGCATAACTAATTCCAGGGATCAAGAGCCTTTACTAGCATCAAGGCTAGTGAAGGTAGTAGAACAGTTGTCTCAGACTACTCATTAGACAGCCCAGGATAACTGTTTAACTTGGAAGAGATTAAATATTTTCCTTGCCCAGACTTTTACAATAAATGCACCAACAAGATTACCAAAGACCAAATTCCAATTTTTTCCCCAGTAGTGATAGTTTCCACTGTTATAAGGAATAACTTTTTGTATGTTTATTAAAGTGATTAGTAGTTTATCAAACTCTTCACATTATCACCTATATTACACCTAAGAATTAAGTTACTCTGCCCATATGCTAGTTATAAACAAAATAAATTCAATACAACTTTTCAAAGATGCCATCAATAATCATAGTATCTCCATAAAATGAAATTAAGACAGATGTTAAAAATCAAAATTGAAAAAATCAATAAATTGCACAGACAATTAATGAAAAATAAAATGGTAGTTATAAAACAGTAAAAACAAATAAATTAATAACCTAAACCAACATTCTGCCAAAGTTTGCAAGGCCTATGTTTGAAGATGTATATGCAAGCCCGATGATCACCACTGTGGCAATATTAATGAAGGAAAATAACTAGTTAAATTGATGTTAGTTATTTTATCCGTTGAACTGCAATAACCTAAGGAAAAAATTCATGAAAGAGAGAAGCCATACAATACAGTACAGTACATAAAATGCCACACATGCACTATATTCACACAGAAATTAAATATTATACATAAATACTAAGGGAGTCTTGTACTTCCATAAAACCAAATAATGGAGATTAAAACTTTAGACAACATTAAAGCCCACCCTGGATTGTCAATAAATAATAATAATGATAAACAAAAGACCAAAACATCTACAGATTCATCTCATATTTGTAGGGGTAGTTGTGAACTGTTCCAGTTACAATACTGCAACTTTCATTCTTCAAAAAATTACTAAGATTTGCAAGATGCCATTACTGTATTCAAGATTTACAAGATGCCTTTACTGTGATATCTCATGTTTTTCATACATAAACAACACTTATTATCACTTAATTATTTTAATAAACATCTTTTGCTTTTCCATTAATTACAGAAATAATACTGTACAAGACTGCACCAAAACATACTATGTGATTTCATATTAAAAGCCAGTGTGCCTAGTCAGAGTATATGACCATTGTGGAGTGACAAATATAAATTTTGGTTATTTGAATTAACATTTATATTATATACTCAAGATACGTGTTTTTTTTTTTTTTTTTGGCCATCCAAAACAATTGTTAAACTCATCCATAAAGAAGTGCATGAAGTATATAATATAATTTGAAGTTAGTACATTATGCATCTTCAAAACTGGCAATAACAATTTTTTTTTTTTGTCTACAGAGAAAAAAACAATTATAGTATTGTGAATGAACCTCAATTATATGTGAACATGCACATTTACAGGACTATTTGCTACTATTTCTTACTAAAATATTGATAATGTCAGCATTATTACACACAATAAATTTTAAGTTAGATATTAGTAGACAAAGTGTTCTTAACAAGGAACACAGCAAAAATATACATTTAAAAATAATTTTTTTAAGTTATTTAATTAAAGAAATATGTATATTCTCTTGTTTTCATACAGTATACATTACAGAAATACAACAAATCTTCACATAACTAACAGTCACAATGTTACATGGAATATAAAAGTACAAAAACTAATTCAGCATACACATTTTACTACAATATACATACAAAAAACTTAAAAGAGCTATGGAATAAAACTAGTCACTTTATTCTAAAGGAGATCAAAATAAATATGTCTCACATCACAGAAATAAATTAATCATACTATAAATCAATTAAAATAATTATTTTCATCTCCTTAGAACTGGTTAGTAGATTAAGAGGGGACTACAACACAAAGTATCTCACCTAGTCTGCTTATCCCGAAAATCTTGGTACTGCTGACTAGCTAATTTCTTTAGCCTTTCCTGCTCCTTGTTTTTGCTGCATGCAAAATAGAAATTAAAAACTGTGATGTTCTAGAACAATTCTAAGTGATATCACAACAAGTCAAGCCCCATCACCATCACTACCAGATGTTACCATGTTAGAGGTTAGTGCAGTATATATAGGCTTTAATCTTAGACATCAGTAGCAGATGTAGGGGTTGCTATTAACCCATATTAATACATTACAAGCAGATAAAACAGAGTACCAATCATTAGTCACAAGCACTGTGCTGTCTGTGTGATTTTTTGGGCCAAATGTGATTGAGTGGTTGTAAGCCATGTCTAGGTTATGAATAATTTTATCTATGTCAATAGAACATACTGAAATGCATTCTTTTCTATTTGCAATCTAAGGTCAACCAACTATTCTACCACTTGGAAAACATTTTTTTTTTTTTAACAAGTCGGCCGTCTCCCACCGAGGCAGGGTGATCCCAAAAAAAAAGAAAATACCCAAAAAGAAAATACTTTCATCATCATTCAACACTTTCACCTCACTCACACATAATCACTGTTTTTGCAGAGGTGCTCAGAACACAACAGCTTAGAAGCATATACCTATAAAGATACACAACATATTCTTCCAAACTGCCAATATCCCGAACCCCTCCTTTAGAGTGCAGGCATTGTACTTCCCATTTCCAGGACTCAAGTCCGGCTATATAAAAATAACCGGTTTCCCTGAATCCCTTCACTTAATATTACCCTGCTCACACTCCAACAGATCGTCAGGTCCCATATGCACGCTAATTCCATTTCAAATGGAAGGTGTACGTGATTAACTTGTATGTGATGAGGAAATTAAAAGAGAAAGGGGAAGGAGTGTGAAAAATTTCACTAAGCATGATATTCTCCAGCTACAGTATTTGCTATCTGATTCCGGGGATAAGCCTACAAGGTCCAAAGACCAGACTTCGTAAATTGGAAAGGAAACACAGGAAAAACAAATATTACAAAACATACAGCACAGCAAAGTAAAGATACTGCATGTGAATACAACATGTAAGTAGAAAATTGCAATATTTACCTGGTATTTATGTATTTATGGGACAAAGAAAAGACCAGAAATGCTGCCAGAAGGCAAAACATTTGACATGTTTTCTTTTACACATTTGTATGACAGGATGTACAGACATGGACAGTACAGAAGTCAGTACAGGTCCACATCCCCTTATCCGAAACCCTTGGGGCCAGTATTGTTTCGAATTTCAGAACTTTGTGAAGTTCACAATGATTCTCAACGCCACCACATGGTGGCATGACTCAGCACTGAGATGACCGACGCTTCACACTCCACGAAAAAACTTTGGTTTTCGGAACTTTTCCAATTTCAGAACTTCAGATAAAGGGTTGTGGACCTGTAGTGAAATGAATCTGTATATTTCTACCCGAATACAGTGGACCCCCGGTTAACGATATTTTTTCATTCCAGAAGTATGTTCAGGTGCCAGTACTGACCGAATTTGTTCCCATAAGGAATATTGTGAAGTAGATTAGTCCATTTCAGACCCCCAAACATACACGTACAAACGCACTTACATAAATACACTTACATAATTGGTCGCATTGGGAGGTTATCGTTAAGCGGGGGTCCACTGTACTGTAATTATAAATGTACAGTAGTTTACAAGCCATGAAGGAATTTAACCCTTTCAGGGTTTCGGCCGTACTAGTACGGCTTACGCACCAGGGTTTTTGACGTACGTACTAGTATGCCTAAATTCTAGTGCCCTCAAATCTAGTAAGAGAAAGCTGGTAGGCCTACATATGAAAGAATGGGTCTATGTGGTCAGTGTGCGCGGTATAACAAAAAATCCTGCAGCACACAGTGCGTAATGAGAAAAAAAACTGTATTTTCGTATGGTATTTATTGTTGTATTCTAGTTTTCCTGGTCTTATTTTATACAATGGAAGACATATTACAGAAACTGAGATGATTTTGACTGGTTTTACAAAGAAAAGTACCTTGAAATTGCACTCAAAAATAGCAGAAATGTTCAATTTTTACCAAAGTTCAAAAGTAAACAAATCATGCTATGCGTCCAATACATGTCAACTGGTGAGTCTAATATTCTTTCACAAGTGCGCTGATAATATTTATACAATTTCTACACCAATGCAGTAGCCTGCATAACAGTAAATTTTCTATTTTTTTGTGAGAATAAAAATTCAAAGTGGAAAGCAAAGGAATGTAAGAGGGGCATGGGGACGTGATTAATGAACAGAGGAAATTTGATTTTAGTGCCAGGAATGTCTTTCTTGTTTATTCTGGACCCTATTCAGAAATTGGCATCTTTTGAAATTTGTGTGAAATTGGCAAAATTGTTAAATTCTGACCAGTGTATTGGATAGTTGAAATCAGTAAATGGGTGGTTTCTTGTACTCATTCGATAGAAAAAATGGAGTTCTAGCGAAATAGTTATGATTTTTGTTGACAAGTACACTGGAATTGGCCAAAAATAGGGCTCAAAGTGGGCAAAATCGCCGATGTGTAAACATCGTAGACCGCTAACTTTGTGAGAGCATAATTCCGTAAGTTTTCCATCAAATTTCATACTTTTGGTGTCATTATGATCGGGAAAAGATTCTCTATCTTTTCATAAGAAAAATTTTTTTTTTTTTTTTTGAAATTTGGCCAACCCTGAGAACAAGTCTCTGAGAGGGCCTGTCGACCATGAAAGGGTTAAGAGACCTTAAAAACATTGTTACCACCTCTCATTAATGGCAATACTACTTAGAATTGCAGTTTGATAATCAACCCTGAACCAAATTTGTTTTATGAATGGAAAGGATGAAAGTTTTCTAAATGCAGTAAGGTATAAATGTCCCAGCAAGGTATAAATGTCTCTTTAAATATAATTCCTTGTGATCATATTAAGTAGTCATAAACCATACCCCGGCCGGGATTGAACCCGCGGTCAGAGAGTCTCAAGACTCCAGACCGTCGCGTTAGCCACTAGACCAGCTAGCCACAATAAGATTCGTCCAACTAGGTATATTTCTACACCATAGGAAGGTTAGCACAGGCACCACTGTGACCACAAATGAAAGTTTTTACAGACGAATCTCCAACTTGCATTTGTGGTCACAGTGGTGCCTGTGCTAACCTTCCTACCTGAAGTTTACCTGGAGAGAGTTCCGAGGGTCAACGCCCCCGCGGCCCGGTCTGTGACCAGGCCTCCTGGTGGATCAGAGCCTGATCAACCAGGCTGTTACTGCTGGCTGCATGCAAACCAATGTACGAGCCACAGCCCGGCTGGTCAGGAACCGACTTTAGGTGCTTGTCCAGTGCCAGCTTGAAGACTGCCAGGGGTCTGTTGGTAATCCCCCTTATGTATGCTGGGAGGCAGTTGAACAGTCTCGGGCCCCTGACACTTATTGTATGGTCTCTTAACGTGCTAGTGACACCTCTGCTTTTCATTGGGGGGATGTTGCATCGTCTGCCAAGTCTTTTGCTTTCGTAGTGAGTGATTTTCGTGTGCAAGTTCGGTACTAGTCCCTCTAGGATTTTCCAGGTGTATATAATCATGTATCTCTCCCGCCTGCGTTCCAGAGAATACAGGTTTAGGAACCTCAAGCGCTCCCAGTAATTGAGGTGTTTTATCTCTGTTATGCGCGCCGTGAAGGTTCTCTGTACATTTTCTAGGTCAGCAATTTCACCTGCCTTGAAAGGTGCTGTTAGTGTGCAGCAATATTCCAGCCTAGATAGAACAAGTGACCTGAAGAGTGTCATCATGGGCTTGGCATCCCTAGTTTTGAAGGTTCTCATTATCCATCCTGTCATTTTTCTAGCAGATGCGATTGATACAATGTTATGGTCCTTGAAGGTGAGATCCTCCGACATGATCACTCCCAGGTCTTTGACGTTGGTGTTTCGCTCTATTTTGTGGCCAGAATTTGTTTTGTACTCTGATGAAGATTTAATTTCCTCGTGTTTACCATATCTGAGTAATTGAAATTTCTCATCGTTGAACTTCATATTGTTTTCTGCAGCCCACTGAAAGATTTGGTTGATGTCCACCTGGAGCCTTGCAGTGTCTGCAATGGAAGACACTGTCATGCAGATTCGGGTGTCATCTGCAAAGGAAGACACGGTGCTGTGGCTGACATCCTTGTCTATGTCGGATATGACGATGAGGAACAAGATGGGAGCGAGTACTGTGCCTTGTGGAACAGAGCTTTTCACCGTAGCTGCCTCGGACTTTACTCTGTTGACGACTACTCTCTGTGTTCTGTTAGTGAGGAAATTATAGATCCATCGACCGACTTTTCCTGTTATTCCTTTAGCGCGCATTTTGTGCGCTATTACGCCATGGTCACACTTGTCGAAGGCTTTTGCAAAGTCTGTATATATTACATCTGCATTCTTTTTGTCTTCTAGTGCATCTAGGACCTTGTCGCAGTGATCCAATAGTTGAGACAGACAGGAGCGACCTGTTCTAAACCCATGTTGCCCTGGGTTGTGTAACTGATGGGTTTCTAGATGGGTGGTGATCTTGCTTCTTAGGACCCTTTCAAAGATTTTTATGATATGGGATGTTAGTGCTATCGGTCTGTAGTTCTTTGCTGTTGCTTTACTGCCCCCATTGTGGAGTGGGGCTATGTCTGTTGTTTTTAGTAACTGTGGGACGACCCCCGTGTCCATGCTCCCTCTCCATAGGATGGAAAAGGCTCGTGATAGGGGCTTCTTGCAGTTCTTGATGAACACGGAGTTCCATGAGTCTGGCCCTGGGGCAGAGTGCATGGGCATGTCATTTATCGCCTGTTCGAAGTCATTTGGCGTCAGGATAACATCGGATAGGCTTGTGTTAATCAAATTTTGTGGCTCTCTCATAAAAAATTAATTTTCATCTTCGATTCTCAGTCTGGTTAGCGGCTTGCTAAAAACTAAGTCATATTGGGACTTGAGTAGCTCACTCATTTCCTTGCTGTCATCTGTGTAGGACCCATCTTGTTTAAGTAGGGGCCCAATACTGGACGTTGTTCTCGACTTTGATTTGGCATAGGAGAAGAAATACTTTGGGTTTCTTTCGATTTCATTTATGGCTTTTAGTTCTTCCCGCGATTCCTGACTCCTATAAGATTCCTTTAGCTTAAGTTCGATGCTTGCTATTTCTCTGACCAGTGTCTCCCTACGCATTTCAGATGTATTGACCTCTTTTAGCCGCTCTGTTATTCTTTTCCGTCGCCTGTAAAGGGAGCGCCTGTCTCTATTTTACATCTACTCCTCCTTTTTCTTAGAGGAATAAGCCTTGTGCATACATCGAGTGCCACCAAGTTAATCTGTTCTAGGCATAAGTTGGGGTCTGTGTTGCTTAGTATATCTTCCCAGCTTATATCGGTTAGGACTTGGTTTACTTGGTCCCACTTTATGTTTTTGTTATTGAAGTTGAATTTGGTGAATGCTTCCTCGTGACTAATCTCATTATGTCGGTCTGGGGCTCCACGCATACATGTCTGAACCTCAATTATGTTGTGATCTGAGTATATTGTTTTTGATATGGTGACATTTCTTATCAGATCATCATTGTTAGTGAAGATGAGGTCTAGTGTATTCTCCAGTCTAGTAGGCTCTATTATTTGCTGGTTTAAATTGAATTTTGTGCAGAGATTTAAAAGCTCGTGTGAGTGTGAGTTTTCATCAGAGCTGCCTCCTGGTGTTATTACTGCAACAATATTATTTGCTATATTCCTCCATTTTAGGTGCCTTAAGTTGAAATCCCCCAGGAGCAAGATGTTGGGTGCAGGAGCTGGAAGATTTTCCAGACAGTGGTCAATTTTTAACAGCTGTTCCTGGAATTGCTGGGATGTTGCATCCGGAGGCTTGTAGACTACCACAATGACTAGGTTTTGGTTCTCGACCTTTACTGCTAAAACTTCCACTACATCATTTGAGGCATTAAGAAGTTCTGTGCAAACAAGTGACTCTGCAATGTACAGGCCAACCCCCCCTTTTGCCCGTTCACTCTGTCACATCTGTATAGGTTGTAACCTGGTTGTAACCTATGGTGTAGAAATATACCTAGTTGGACGAATCTTATTGTGGCTGGCTGGTCTAGTGGCTAACGCGACGGTCTGGAGTTTTGAGACTCTCTGACCGCGGGTTCAATCCCGGCTGAGGTATGGTTTGTTTGCAATCGTGTCATTACGATTTCGTGAGTTAAGTAGTCATATAACTAGCTTGAATAATAGACTGACAAGAAAACAGCTTTATAATGAGTAATGAAAGTATGACTTTAAAAAAGCCAAACAGCAGAAGCCAATAAACCTGAACTACTTGGCTTAAACATTTATCAAATCTTTAAGAGGGGTGGGTTGATGGGTGGGGGGGGGGGGGTTGGAAGAGTCGTTAAACAAATTTCAAAAAATATTTTTTTCTCAGCTATTATACACCAAGTGTATGGTAAATATTGGTCAAAATCTGTCAATTTATAGATTACTGAACAATGTTGTTAAACTAAATTACATTTATTATTTTTCTTCTTATTTTTTCACATTAGACATGTTTTTCATTCCAAGAAAGTCTGTAGCAAGGGGGAGGGGTGAGGGGGAAAGGAAGGTTTTGAGTAGCAGGCTTGAGCATGCAGTAGGCTTGTGTGAGTACGTTAAATTGGAATGGACGAGAGTGATTTTTATGACCTGATGTGCTGTTGGAGCGTGAGCAAAGTAACATTTTTGATGGGATTCAGGGAAATCAGTTTGTTGCACTTGTGCAGTAGAGGTGGGAAGTACATTGGAAGCATGTTAAAGGAAGGGTGAGGATGTGGCAGTTCAAAGGGTATACTGAACCATAATGTCAACATGCTTCTGGCAAGAAAGCAAATGAATGAATAACAATGAATGTGATTCCTTTTATTTTTTCCAGGGAGGGGGTTGGTTACCCCTCCCCCCATGGGAGATGGTCAGTATGTTTAAAAAACAGACGCATATTTTGTATGTGTTTATGTTATTCGTATGTTGTGGTCTTTCATTTAAATATATAATTTGTATATGTGATTTCTGGGTTGTGTTCATGTGTATTGCATGGTCAATGAGTGGAGTGGCAACTCAGGCCTAGTAAGGGTAAGCACAAACATATACAAATAAACACATTATTTCCTCTTCCAACTGTTTAAATACAGGCCATAAATTTAAAATTTAATCAGTAGAGTATATGAGAGAGAAGATTATGCAGAAATTGCAGTAAACAAAAAAATCAGCTTAAAGCATAGGGCAACATTAGTAATTAGTAATGAGAAAAAAGGAGGAGAATTAAGGAAGAAGGAAATTAAGTGAACATAGGAAAGAACAGGTGATGAGGGTAACAAAAAAATTAAGGTAATGAAAGAGTAGATATCAGATTGGTAGGAGAGTATGGAGGAAGTGAATGTGTCCAGATATTTGGGAGTGGACTTGTCAGCAGACGAGTCTATGAAAGATGCGGTAAACCATAGAATTGATGAGGAAAGGGGAGAGGGGAAGGTGGGTGGTGCACTGAGGCGTCTGTGGAGACAAAGAACGTTATCCATGGAGGCAAAAGAGGGAATATGCGAGAGTATAGTGGTACCAACACACTTATATGGGTGTGAAGCATGGGTTGTGAATGTTGTAGTGAGGAAGAGGCTGGAGGAAGTAGAGATATCATGTCTGAGGGCAATGTATGCCATAAATATTATGCAGAGAATTCAATTTGGAGATTAGGAGGTGCATGATCACTAAAATTATTATCCAGAGAGGTGAGGAGGGATTGTTGAGGTGGCCTGGACATTTCAAGAGGGTGGAGCAAAATAAGATGACAAAGGATGCATAAATTTGTAGCATAGGAGAGGCAGGGTAGAGGTCACCTAGGAAAGGTTGGAAGAAGGGGAATTTTAATGGAGGTTTTGTTCTTCTTATGTGAGGGGCTTGAACATTTAGCATGCATGTGTGAGCACGTTACTCAGAAGTGAGTGGCGGCACTTGGTTTTTACGATGACACGCTGTTGGAGCGAGAGTAAGGTAACATCATGAAAGGAATTCAGGGAAACCAGTTAGCTGGACTTGAGTTCTGGATGTGGGAAGTATAGTGCCTACACTGAAGGAGGGATGGGGATATTTGCATTTTGGAGGGTCATGTGAATTGTAATACTGCCACACCTCTGTGAAGACAGTGATTAGTGTGAGTGATGGCAAGTTATTTGTTTTCTGGGTCACCCTACCATGGTGGGAGTCAACTGGTGTTAAAAAAAAATATTATTTGAATAAGGTATGGTAAAGAAGAATTTGCAGATATCACTAATTCATGCCAAAAGTTAATTGTAAAGAGGGAAACTATATATTTTAGTAATGTATCCTTTGCAATTGCTGGAGTCATCTTCACGAAGTTAACAACGGACACAATATTTCCACTTACAGCTGTTTAGATATAGGTCATTTTTTTTCATTAATACATCAGCTGTTTCCCACCAAGGCCAGGTGACACAAAAAAGAAGAAATACTTTCATCATCATTTACTCCATCACTGTCTTACCAGGGGTCACTTATTTAAATATGTTAAAGATAAGAGAATTTGTTTAAATCACTAATTAATTATAAAATTAAACATTAAATCATGGAAGATTTACATTTTTTGTAATGTACCCAGTGCAATTATCAGAAAGTACAGTCTGCAGGTTGCTATAAAAAAAGTTTTGCACCATCACTCAGTATCACTTGTCAAGTTTATACAGTTTAAATACTGTGTGATACTGTAATAAAAAACTGACAAGGCACTTATCAATCTACAATATCTTGTCCAAATACAATATGGTGTTTTGAATTTTTCTTACAGAAAGTCATTTTTACTTTTTACAAGTTTTACAGATTATCTATTTTGAAATGTTAAATGTGGAATATCTTGTTTTTTAACATGTTTGAGTTTAGGTTAATTAGATTCGACTGTACTATAAATAAAAGTAAAAATGAGATAAGTGACATCACTGATAATAATGGTAATTGCGAGCAAGAGAATTCATAAGAATGGATAGTCGATCAAAGCTGGCTTCTATTCCACGTCACAGAATGGGTTGGCACTTGAGAGAAATTTGTTGGGGTGGAAAAGACCAATGAGCAGCAGGCTCAACATTTAATCAACTAGAAGAAAAGCTTGGACAAAAAGACTAACATTGGCTCACCAGAAACTCCCCAAAACATCAGTTTAGTTAGCTGCAGAAATGTAATGATTTCTATTAAGCAGCAGAGAAAGCCCTACAAAAGGGTGAGTTAAGCAAACAATTTTCTGCCGGATAATAAATAATAACACAGTATAAAGTAACACAGAACTAAATATAAAAAAAGAAAAAAAAATTTATTTGTATTTAAAACAAATTTAGTTATGAATACCTCTAGCAACTGATTTTTCTGATACACAAAGCACATTTCACTTGCAAAACAACCATTAATTAAAGATGAAAGTTAAACAGTGTATCTGCAAGGTGTGAAAGGAAGAAAGTGATATCAAACACTTAAACATTTACAAGTAAATGTGTGAGTACAGTAGGGCCCTGCTTTACGGCATTTCGCCTTACAGCTCATTGCTAATATGGACATTTCAAATTATGACCAAAACTTGTTATACAGCTCCCCCCTCCTACCGGACTTACTAATACGGTCACCGTGCACCACTCTGTTCATATTCTCCGTGAGCTCTACATCTCTCCATAATATCTAAAAACTTTCCAAAATTTCAAGTGCTTTAAAGTTATTGTAAGTTATATACCTTTTTTCAACAAATGAGCCATATCCCACCAAGGCAGGGTGGCCCAAAAGAAAAAAATGAAAGTTTCTCCTTTTAAATTTAGTAATATATACAGGAGAAGGGGTTATTAGCCCCTTACTCCTGGCACGTTAGTCGCTTCTTGTGACACACATGGCTTACAGAGGAAGAATTCTGTTCCACTTCCTCATGGAGATAAGCAGAAATGAACAAGAACTAGTAAGAAAACAGAAGAAAACCCATATGGGTATGTATATACATGTATATGCTTGTATATGCATGTGTAGTGTGATCCAAGTGTAAGTAGAAATAGCAAGATGTACCTGAAAACTTGCATGTTTATGAGACTGAGGCCTTCGTTATAACTATGGTTATAACGAAGGCCTCAGTCAGATGACCAAAAGCTCCAACAGTGGGTCATCATTTGACTAAGACCCACGTCAGGAAACACTTGTCCTGTTTCCTGACGAACCTTACCTAACCTAAGAAAATAACAGCACTAAGGCATATCTCATACCTGTTCTACAGAAGAGGCTGGAAGACTCTGTGTGCAGCATAAGTGCAATCACATCTTGAGAATGCGCTACTACCTTGGACTGCCTATCTCGTCTAACTTTTAGACAGAACAGAGAACTGATAAAGACAACTTACCTCTTGCCTGGACCTGGCTCAGACAGATCTGTCATTACAATAGAGCCTCTAGAGTGAAGAGATGCAGCTGGTCTTACTGTTATATACAAGGCTAATACTGTCAAGTTACCACAATTAGCTCCATTCCACAAATAAGAAATAGCTCGTATACAACAAGATGAGCAGTAAACAGCAACTACATTCTGGCTGTACACTTCTCAAGAACATCACTTCATCTGAGCTCATTCATTCTAAAGTGACACGAGTCTGAAACATGTTTAAACAACATAACGCAACAGTGAAATAAAGTCAATTGACAAAATGAAATCACTAGTCCACAGATGGATCCAATTTCATCCGGTTCCCTATTTGTACAAGTCTTAACAATAAAAAGGTTTTCAAATGAATTGATGTAGGTAACAGCTCTTAGCTTGTAAACCTTAGAAGACGACCCTGTGTAAAAAAAAAAGAAAAAGAATGAGAGAGAGAGAGAGAGAGAGAGAGAGAGAGAGAGAGAGAGAGAGAGAGAGAGAGAGAGAGAGAGAGAGAGAGAGAGAGAGAAAGAGAGAAAGAAAGAGAGAAAGAGAAAGAAAGAAAGAGAAAGAAAGAAAGAGAGAAAGAGAAAGAAAGAAAGAAAGAGAGAAAGAAAGAGAGAAAGAGAGAAAGAGAAAGAAAGAGAGAAAGAGAGAAAGAAAGAGAGAAAGAGAGAGAGAGAGAAAGAGAAAGAAAGAGAGAAAGAGAGAGAGAAAGAGAAAGAGAGAAAGAAAGAGAGAGAAAGAGAAAGAGAGAAAGAAAGAGAGAGAGAAAGAGAGAGAGAGAAAGAGAGAGAAAGAGAAAGAGAGAGATAAAGAGAGAAAGAGAAAGAGAGAGAGAAAGAGAGAGAGAGATAAAGAGAGAGAGATAAAGAGAGAGAGATAAAGAGAGAAAGAGAGAGAGAGAAAGAGAGAGAAAGAGAGAGAAAGAGAAAGAGAGAGAGAGAAAGAGAGAGAGAGAGCACCTCTAACTCGCATCTTTCAGCACTGCCTAGTACAGTGTAAATGGCCCTCTCTATGGAAAGAGGCAAATGTAGTCCCTGTTCACAAAAAGAAGAGCAGAGCAGAAATCAGCAAGTACAGACCAGTGTCACTCCTGTCAATCACTGGTAAGATCCTTGCGACAATAATCTCAAGACAAATGACAGAGTTTTTTGACTACCACTCACTACTTTGTGATCGTCAATATGGCTTCAGGAAAGGTTACTCTGCTGCTGATCTGTTGTTAAACCTCTCCACTAAGTGGCACCAGTCACTGGATGAATCCAAAGTCAGCTGTGTGGTAGCACTGGACATTGCTGGCGCTTTTGACCGGGTGTGGCACCAGGGCCTCTTAGCAAAACTTCAAGCACTGGGAATTGCAGGCTCTACGCTATGTCTCCTCAGTGACTACCTTCATGGTAGATCTCTAAGTGTAGTTCTCAATGGAACGGAATCAGCAAGACATCCTATTGGGGCAAGTGTTCCACAAGGAAGCATGCTGGGTCCATTGTTATGGAATGTCTACTTCAACGACCTTCTTCATCTCATCCCAGAATCACATGCATATGCAGACGACTGTACACTGACATTCACTTATCCAAGAGAAGAAATGCCAGCTGCTCTAAGCTACATCAATCACCAGCTGAGAGCTATATCAGCTTGGGGAAATAGATGGCAAGTAACATTTGCACCTGAAAAAACGCAAATGATGATCGTCTCTAGGCACCATGATGGTAATGCTGGTGCAGTAATAAGGATGAATGGGAGGATGTTGGCACCTGGAGAAGTTGATATCCTTGGGGTGAAATTTGACTCCAAACTAACC
>NC_091319.1:16831315-16981315 GCF_038502225.1 Cherax quadricarinatus | reverse complement strand
TAGGGGTTGGTGAATCATTTTCTGCCCTTACGCAAGAGCCATAGAAGGAGTTGCGATTCTTATTGACAGAGGTGTTATTAGATGGTTTGCTAATAATCCCATGGAATGAGTGCCTATTTGGATTTCCTACACCTTTTATACTGTTAGTAGTGGCAGAGGGAGAGGATGAGGGTGTGGGTTTAGGACTTTCAGAGATCCTATGTGCACTACTCTTGGACATTACTTGCGGCTTGGGGTCAGTAGAGTTAAGCGTGTTATTGTTAGCCTTGTCAGCTTCCGAGTCTCCTCTCTCTCCAAGCACCTGCAATAATTTTGGGAGAAACGAGCTCAAAGCAGTGCCCACTCACACAGGCTTTAAAGTCAAAAAAAAGTCACATGAACACATCTTAAATCCACACAAATTGTCAAAATATGCAGGAGTGTAATTTGCCTATTTCATTATTTTATAATCAAATCAATACACAAAAGTTCCCAGTACATGATATCAGTTAACTATAAGAGAGTGCTGGAGCTGCATAACATGCTTTCTAGGACAGAGGTGCTTAAGAAGTTGAGAAAAATATCTGATTATCCATCATAAATCTAAATTAATCCACCTGCCTGTTTAGAAGAAAACAAAAGTTCACTCATGGCATTAGACAGAGCCAGATATAACTGCCTCAACAGGGTTCAATTTTACTGTCTTGTATAATATATATTACTGCGTATACTTAAATAGAGCCCAACTTTGTATTCAAGTTGAACCCTGAATTTTTGGTATAAAATAATTAGTTTTACATGTTGTATACCTTATGTACAAAAGAGACTCTTGTGCAATACTGGTAACACTATTACGGAAATGTTTAACCCCATGAGGGTCCGTGCCATAGATCTACGGCTTTACGTTGAGGGTCCAAACCGTAGATCTACGGCATGAGCTCAGCTCACTCTGATAAGTTGTGAGTGGTAAATTTTGGCCTTGATATGAGAGAATACATCTATGTGGTATGTGTGCACCACATAAAACAAATCCTACAGCACATAGTGCATAATGAGAGGAAACAAAAACTTAGACCGGAATTTTCGATTAAAACAGCAAATTTGCAGTGTTTTTACATGCGTTTTTTGTAATTGTATTCACGATTTCTTGGTCTCATTTGATAGAATGGAAGACATATTACAGAAATAGAGATGATTTTGATTGGTTTTACTACTGGAAATGGCTTGAAACTGAGCTCAAAGTAGCGGAAATGTTAAATTTTTGCCGGTTCAAGAGTAAACAAATGACCTCACACGTCTAATACACACTTGCTGGTGGGTCTAATATACGTTCACAAATGTGCTGATAGGTAGTAGGTTGGTAGACAGCAACCACCCAGGGAAGTACTACCGTCCTGCCAGATGACTGTGAAACAAAAACCTGTAACTGTTTTGCATGATGGTAGGATTGCTGGTTTCTTTTTCTGTCTCATAAACACGCTAAGATAACAGGGATATCTTGCTACTCCTACTTACACTTTGGTCACACTTCACAGACACGCACATGCATATATATATATACATACATCTAGGTTTTTCTCCTTTTTCTAAATAGCTCTTGTTCTTTTTTATTTCTTCTATTGTCCATGGGGAAGTGGAAAAGAATCTTTCCTCCGTAAGCCATGCGTGTCGTATGAGGCGACTAAAATGCCGGGAGCAATGGGCTAGTAACCCCTTCTCCTGTATACAATTACTAAAAAAGAGAAGAAGAAAAACTTTATAAAACTGGGTTGCTTAAATGTGCGTGGATGTAGTGCGGATGACAAGAAACAGATGATTGCTGATGTTATGAATGAAAAGAAGTTGGATGTCCTGGCCCTAAGCGAAACAAAGCTGAAGGGGGTAGGAGAGTTTCAGTGGGGGGAAATAAATGGGATTAAATCTGGAGTATCTGAGAGAGTTAGAGCAAAGGAAGGGGTAGCAGTAATGTTAAATGATCAGTTATGGAAGGAGAAAAGAGAATATGAATGTGTAAATTCAAGAATTATGTGGATTAAAGTAAAGGTTGGATGCGAGAAGTGGGTCATAATAAGCGTGTATGCACCTGGAGAAGAGAGGAATGCAGAGGAGAGAGAGAGATTTTGGGAGATGTTAAGTGAATGTATAGGAGCCTTTGAACCAAGTGAGAGAGTAATTGTGGTAGGGGACTTGAATGCTAAAGTAGGAGAAACTTTTAGAGAGGGTGTGGTAGGTAAGTTTGGGGTGCCAGGTGTAAATGATAATGGGAGCCCTTTGATTGAACTTTGTATAGAAAGGGGTTTAGTTATAGGTAATACATATTTTAAGAAAAAGAGGATAAATAAGTATACACGATATGATGTAAGGAGAAATGACAGTAGTTTGTTGGATTATGTATTGGTAGATAAAAGACTGTTGAGTAGACTTCAGGATGTACATGTTTATAGAGGGGCCACAGATATATCAGATCACTTTCTAGTTGTAGCTACACTGAGAGTAAAAGGTAGATGGGATACAAGGAGAATAGAAGCATCAGGGAAGAGAGAGGTGAAGGTTTATAAACTAAAAGAGGAGGCAGTTAGGGTAAGATATAAACAGCTATTGGAGGATAGATGGGCTAATGAGAGCATAGGCAATGGGGTCGAAGAGGTATGGGGTAGGTTTAAAAATGTAGTGTTAGAGTGTTCAGCAGAAGTTTGTGGTTACAGGAAAGTGGGTGCAGGAGGGAAGAGGAGCGATTGGTGGAATGATGATGTAAAGAGAGTAGTAAGGGAGAAAAAGTTAGCATATGAGAAGTTTTTACAAAGTAGAAGTGATGCAAGGAGGGAAGAGTATATGGAGAAAAAGAGAGAAGTTAAGAGAGTGTTGAAGCAATGTAAAAAGAGAGCAAATGAGAGAGTGGGTGAGATGTTATCAACAAATTTTGTTGAAAATAAGAAAAAGTTTTGGAGTGAGATTAACAAGTTAAGAAAGCCTAGAGAACAAATGGATTTGTCAGTTAAAAATAGGAGAGGAGCGTTATTAAATGGAGAGTTAGAGGTATTGGGAAGATGGAAGGAATATTTTGAGGAATTGTTAAATGTTGATGAAGATAGGGAAGCTGTGATTTCGTGTATAGGGCAAGGAGGAATAACATCTTGTAGGAGTGAGGAAGAGCCAGTTGTGAGTGTGGGGGAAGTTCGTGAGGCAGTAGGTAAAATGAAAGGGGGTAAGGCAGCCGGGATTGATGGGATAAAGATAGAAATGTTAAAAGCAGGTGGGGATATACTTTTGGAGTGGTTGGTGCAATTATTTAATAAATGTATGGAAGAGGGTAAGGTACCTAGGGATTGGCAGAGAGCATGCATAGTTCCTTTGTATAAAGGCAAAGGGGATAAAAGAGAGTGCAAAAATTATAGGGGGATAAGTCTGTTGAGTGTACCTGGTAAAGTGTATGGTAGAGTTATAATTGAAAGAATTAAGAGTAAGACGGAGAATAGGATAGCAGATGAACAAGGAGGCTTTAGGAAAGGTAGGGGGTGTGTGGACCAGGTGTTTACAGTGAAACATATAAGTGAACAGTATTTAGATAAGGCTAAAGAGGTCTTTGTGGCATTTATGGATTTGGAAAAGGCGTATGACAGGGTGGATAGGGGGGCAATGTGGCAGATGTTGCAAGTGTATGGTGTAGGAGGTAGGTTACTGAAAGCAGTGAAGAGTTTTTACGAGGATAGTGAGGCTCAAGTTAGAGTATGTAGGAAAGAGGGAAATTTTTTCCCAGTAAAAGTAGGCCTTAGACAAGGATGTGTGATGTCACCGTGGTTGTTTAATATATTTATAGATGGGGTTGTAAGAGAAGTAAATGCGAGGGTCTTGGCAAGAGGCGTGGAGTTAAAAGATAAAGAATCACACACAAAGTGGGAGTTGTCACAGCTGCTCTTTGCTGATGACACTGTGCTCTTGGGAGATTCTGAAGAGAAGTTGCAGAGATTGGTGGATGAATTTGGTAGGGTGTGCAAAAGAAGAAAATTAAAGGTGAATACAGGAAAGAGTAAGGTTATGAGGATAACAAAAAGATTAGGTGATGAAAGATTGAATATCAGATTGGAGGGAGAGAGTATGGAGGAGGTGAACGTATTCAGATATTTGGGAGTGGACGTGTCAGCGGATGGGTCTATGAAAGATGAGGTGAATCATAGAATTGATGAGGGAAAAAGAGTGAGTGGTGCACTTAGGAGTCTGTGGAGACAAAGAACTTTGTCCTTGGAGGCAAAGAGGGGAATGTATGAGAGTATAGTTTTACCAACGCTCTTATATGGGTGTGAAGCGTGGGTGATGAATGTTGCAGCGAGGAGAAGGCTGGAGGCAGTGGAGATGTCATGTCTGAGGGCAATGTGTGGTGTGAATATAATGCAGAGAATTCGTAGTTTGGAAGTTAGGAGGAGGTGCGGGATTACCAAAACTGTTGTCCAGAGGGCTGAGGAAGGGTTGTTGAGGTGGTTCGGACATGTAGAGAGAATGGAGCGAAACAGAATGACTTCAAGAGTGTATCAGTCTGTAGTGGAAGGAAGGCGGGGTAGGGGTCGGCCTAGGAAGGGTTGGAGGGAGGGGGTAAAGGAGGTTTTGTGTGCGAGGGGCTTGGACTTCCAGCAGGCATGCGTGAGCGTGTTTGATAGGAGTGAATGGAGACAAATGGTTTTTAATACTTGACGTGCTGTTGGAGTGTGAGCAAAGTAACATTTATGAAGGGATTCAGGGAAACCGGCAGGCCGGACTTGAGTCCTGGAGATGGGAAGTACAGTGCCTGCACTCTGAAGGAGGGGTGTTAATGTTGCAGTTTAAAAACTGTAGTGTAGAGCACCCTTCTGGCAAGACAGTGATGGAGTGAATGATGGTGAAAGTTTTTCTTTTTCGGGCCACCCTGCCTTGGTGGGAATCGGCCGGTGTGATAATAAAATAAAATAATTATTTATACAATTATTACAATATTGCATAAGAGTAATCTTCTGTTTTTTGGTTTGAATAAAAATTCATTGTGTGAATTAAAAATCAAAATCGAATTCATTAGTAAAGCCTGAAAACGTAACTAATGAACAGAGGAAATGTTAGTTTAGTGCCAGGAATGCCTGCATTATTTGTTCTGGACTGTATTTTGAAACTGGAGTATTTTGAACTTTGCATTAAATTGGCAAATTACCAATTTCCAATCACTTTATTTTGTAGTTGAAACAGTTGACTTGGCGAATTCTTGCACTCTGTCGATAGAATAGAAGCAATACTAGTGAAATAGCTAAGAATTTGGTCGACTGGAATAATGTAATTGGCCTAAAATGGGAGTCAAAGTCCGCAAAATAGCCGATGCGTAAATATCGCTGACACATCAAAATTCGCGAGCATAATTTCGTCACTTTTCCATCAAATTTCTTACTTTTTGTTTTATTACCTTCAGAAAAAGATTCTCTACCATTTCATAAGAAAAAATAACAAAATTATTTTTTGAAAATTCTTGGACACTGGTGCACCCTTGGAAATTTGGCCTCTGGACCCTGAAAGGGTTAACCCACCAGGGGTCTTTATTAGTAAAAGACAAACAGAAAAGCATGGAAATACAAGGCAGCACTGATGTCAGCTGTAGTATAGGCAGGGTGCAAAAATGGTTAACCCTTTCAGGGTCGAGAGGCCCTCTCCTAAACTTGTTCTCAGGGTTAAAAATTTTTGGGGAGAAAAAAAAATTATTTTTTCTTATGAAATGATAGAGAATCTTTTCCTGGTCATAATGACACCAAAAGTATGAAATTTGATGGAAAACTTATGGAATTATGCTCTCGTGAAGTTAGCAGTCTCGCCAATGTTTACGCATTGGCGATTTCGCCCACTTTGAGCCCTATTTTCGGCCAATTCCTGTGTACTAGTCGAGAAAAATCATATTTATTTCGCCAGAACTCCATTTTTTCTATCGAATGAGTACAAGAAACCACCCATTTACCAATTTCAACTATCCAATAAAGTGGTTAGAAATTGGCAATTTTGCCAATTTCACACAAAATTTCAAAAGATGCCAATTTCCAAATAGGGTCCAGAATAAACAAGACAGACATTCCTGGCACTAAAATAACAAGTTCTTTGTTCGTTAGTCACGTCTCCAGGCCCCTCTTATATTTCTTTTGCTTTCCACTTTAAATTTTTATTCTTACAAAAAATAGAAGATTTACTGTTATGCAGACTACTGCATTAGTGTAGAAATGGTATAAATAATATCAGTGCACTTGTGAAAGAATATTAGACTCACCAGTTGATGTGCATTGGACGCTTGGCATGATTTGTTTACTTTTGAACTTTGGTAAAAATTGAACATTTCTGCTACTTTGAGCTCAATTTCAAGGTACTTTTCATTGTAAAACCAATCAAAATCATCTCAATTTCTGTAATATGTCTTCCATTCTATAAAATGAGCCAGGAAAACTAGAATACAACCATAAATACCATACGAAAATACAGTTTTTTTTCTCATTACACACTGTGTGCTGCAGGATTTTTTTTATACTGTGCACACTGACCACATAGACCCATTCTTTCATAAGTAGGCCTTCCAGCTTTCTCTCGCTAGATTTGAAGATGCTGGAATTTAGGCGTTCTAGTATGTCAATAACCCTGGTGCGTAAGCCGTACTAGTACGTCGAAAACCCTGAAAGGATTAATGGGATTGTCTAATGGCTGTTTCCTGATGGCTATATGTCTTGACTGCCTAAAATCAATTTAACCAAAACTCTGGAGACACTAAGGTACCCTGTATTTTGCATAACTGCACTGCCAAGACAATGACTAGATCTAAGGCATTCGTGTAGATCCTCTTCCTTGGTCGTAAGTATGACACCATTCCAGTGAATAATATAGGCATAATTAACATTTTCTGTATGGGAGGTGAATTTATGCTCAATAACATTAGTGTTTCTATCTATCTCTGCCACATGAATTTTCTTGCACCATCCACATGGTATGACAAATGCCAGTTCTGATGTGAACTAGACTTACAGGTTTCTTACTTGTAAAGTCTCTTAATAGTTGTGCTGATGGTAGTAGCTATTCAAGATTGCTCTTAGAAAATGCACTAAAAATATTAATAGCCATTTTAGAGTTGGGGAGTGTTGATCCGAGGAGCACAACATCTATGGCAGTGGTGGGCAAACTACAGCCCATGGGCCAGCCACATGTTTTCATGCGGCCTGCCAAGATCAAGTTTTATGCATCTCTGCACTCAGAAAAGTTTCAAAATCTGAAAAAAATTGCAAGAAAGTTGTTTGTGTTGTTTGCATCAACTTACATTTGTGAGCAGACTTTCTCTATAATGAAAGTGGCCCCTGCACTGAAAAGTTTGCCCACCCCTGATCTATGGTCATCAATGAAATAAGGGAACCTTAATTTAGGGAAGACCCAGTGAATGTAGTCAATTCTCCTCCAGGTATTCAGGGCTGTGTAGCCTATAGGCCCTCAGATGGAATCCAATGACAACTCGTTTTGTCTTGCTGTGTGAGCAGACACTAGGACATATTTACTTGAAAACATTTTGGTCTTGGGATATCTTTTTTAGCCCTTCTTTCAGTACAATCTTAAGAGTAGTCACTACCACTAGTACTTCCATTAAAGACTTAAACATTCAGAAACTCAAGTATAGTTGAAACTAAAGCTGGGGTTCATATCATGCCATGTGGGATGCAAGAAATTATATGGAAGACAACCACAGACTTGCTATACTGACAGGACTAGTCACATCCACTTAAAGAAGTGGAATGCTAAATTTGAAAATGGTTGGAGAAGAGTTGCATCTGCTTAGAAAGAACCAGCAGGCAAACTCTGGTGTTCTTCTATTAATGTTCTGTTCCAACAAAGGAATTAAAATGCTGGTTAGGCAGTAGTTATCGAAGGGAAGAATGTACAAATATGGACAAAAACTCCCTAGCTAAACAAGTGTTCTTCAGGTTAGGGATTATGTTTATAGATTTAAAACCATATGAAGTATTAACCATAAAAACAAATTAGCTTTAGGATCTCAGTCTTCTTGATTACATAAAGTACTTGTCAAATAACACATTTTTTGAATGTAACCCACAAACTTCTTACAAGTTGGGAGCAAATAAACTTGCACATACACAATACACAAATAACCCGCACATAAAAGAGAGACATGAAAGTGTTGAATGATAATCAAAGTTTTTTCTTTCTTTTTGGGTCGCCATGCCTCGGTGGGAAATGGCCGGTGTGTTAAAAAAAAAAAAAAATGTATACAAATAAATTACTTTTTTTACACCATTAAATATTTTTTTCATCGAGGTAGGATGACCCAAAAAAGAAAGGAAAACTTTCACCAGCTTGAAATTAAGGTGTACTCCAAGACAATCATGGAATTTATACCAATAAAAAGAAAATTACTTAAACACTGTACAGTCATCTGAGCTGTGATGTCAACATGTTTCTGGCAAGACAGTGATTGAATGGACGATGGTGAAACTGTTTCTCTCTTTCGAGTCACCCTACTTTGGTTTGAGAAGGCCAGTGTTTTTTTAAAAAAAAATGCTTATTAGAGGCATGACTTGATGTTCAGTGTCATATGTCCATACCATAAGCCATAAAAGGCCAGGAGAAATGGGCCAGTAAACCCTTGTCCTGTATATATTACTTTCACTTTTCTTTTTGGGCCACCCTGCCTTGGTAGGATACAGCCAGTTTGTTGAAAGAAAGAAAGAAAAAGATTTAGTAATATTCACAAGCTGGGTCAAGGTACTAGTTTTTGTGATTGGTAAGAAAAACATGTAACAAAAAATAAAAACTTTGATAACCTCCAAAAGATGTCAAGCATAAAGAAAACTTCAAGACACAAAGCTGAATCAGTGGCCTTATTCTCTGTGGCCACTTCCACATAATCTAGCATCAATGTGAAATTTACAATATTTTTATATTATACATGCAAGAAGATCACAGTAAACAGGTGCTATCACAATATGCAGAACAACCACTGTGAAAAACGAGCTTACAAGCACTTTTGTGATTTCTTACATTATCAAGGAACTGTGATACTGTAATATGAGAAATCATGAAAGCTCTTAGAAATTCACTGTTTTTTCAAGGTGGTTGTTCTGCTTATATTATTATTCTTCTTTCAACAAATCAGCCGTATCAAACCGAGGCAGGGTGGCCTAAAAGAAAAAAGGAAAGTTTCTCCTTTTAAATTTAGTAATACAGTGGAACCTTGACTTACAAGTGTCCCAACGTACAAGTTTTTGAGATACGTGCCATCCCTGGGTAGATTTTTTGCTCTGAGTTAAGAGCCAACATTTGAATTATGAGCCCACTCCCCCTGCTTCCCCATCAACGCAAAACCTAGACACCTCGCTTGTTTATTTATGATTTCATGGTTTAATTCCATGAAAATCATCCTCTTTTCTTCTCAACATTGTCCTTTATGCTTACTTTCTTAGGACCCATGCTTAGAAACACAAAATTTGGCCAAACGACTGTCAAAAATGTAAGCAAAGCATGAGAGAACTGCTCCCATAGTGAGGTAAACAGTGCACTGAATTGGCGGCGTTCATTATTATTATAATATTTTGCTTTTTTTAACAAGTTGGCCATCTCCCATCGAGGCAGGGTGACCCAAAGAGAAAGAAAATCCCCAAAAAGAAAATACTGTCATCATCATTCAACACTTTCACCTCACTCACACATAATCACTGTTTTTGCAGAGGTGCCCAGAATACAACAGTTTAGAAGTACAGTGGACCCCCGGTTTACGATATTATTTCATTCCAGAAGTATGTTCAGGTGCCATTACTGAACGAATTTGTTCCCATAAGGAATATTGTGAATTAGATTAGTCCATTTCAGACCCCCAAACATACACGTACAAACGCACTTACATAAATACACTTACATAATTGGTCGCATTGGGAGGTGATCGTAAACCAGGGGTCCACTGTATATACGTATAAAAATACACAATATATCTCTCCAAACTGCCAATATCCCATACCCCTCCTTTAGAGTGCAGGCATTGTACTTCCCATTTCCAGGGCTCAAGTCCGGTTATCCAAAATAACCGGTTTCCCTGAATCCCTTCACTAAATATTACCCTGCTCACACTCCAACAGCTCGTCAGGTCCCAAATACCATTTGTCTCCATTCACTCCTATCTAACACGCTCACGCACGCTTGCTGGAAGTCCAAACCCCTCGCCCACAACACCTCCTTTATCCCCTCCCTCCAACCTTTTCGAGGACGACCCCTACCCCGCCTTCCTTCCCCTACAGATTTATACGCTCTCCATGTCATTCTACTTTGATCCATTCTCTCTAAATGATCAAACCACCTCAACAAACCCTCTTCAGCCCTCTAATACTTTCATTAACGCCACACCTCCTAATTTCCACACTCCGAATTTTCTGCATAATATTTACCCCACACGTTGCTCTTAGACAGAACATCTCCACTGCCTCCAACTGCCTCCTTGCTGCAGCATTTATAACCCAAGCTTCATACCCATATAAGTGTGTTGGTAATACTATACTTTCATACATAGCCTTCTTTGCCTCCATAGATAACATTTTTTGCCTCCACATATACCTCAATGCACGGCTCACCTTTTTTTCTTCATCAATTCTATGATTAACCTCATCCTTCATAAATCCATCCGCCAACACGGCAACTCCCAAATACATGTATCTGAAAACATTCACTTCTTCCATGCTCCTCCTCCCCAATTTGATATCCAATTTTTCTTTATCTAAATCATTTGATACCCTCATCACCTTACTCTTTTCTATGTTCACTTTCAACTTTCTACCTTCACACACATTCCCAAACTCGTCCACTAACCTTTGCAATTTTTCTTTAGAATCTCCCATAAGAACAGTATCATCAGCAAAAAGTAACTGTCACTTCCCATTTTGTATTTAATTCCCCATAATTTAATCCCACCCCTCTCTCGAACACCCTAGCATTTACTTCTCTTACAACCCCATCTATAAATATATTAAACAACAATGGTGACATTACACATCCCTGTCTAAGACTCACTTTTACCGGGAAGTAGTCTCCCTCTCTTCTACACACCCTAACCTGAGCCTCACTATCCTCATAAAAACTCTTTACAGCATTTAGTAACTTACCACCTATTCCATACACCTGCAACATCTGCCACATTGCTCCCCTATCCACTCTATGATATGCCTTTTCTAAATCCATAAATGCAATAAAAACTTCCCTACATTTATCTAAATACTGCTCACATATATGCTTCAATGTAAACACTTCATCTACACATCCTCTACCCACTCTAAAACTTCCTTGCTCATCCGCAATTCTACATTCTGTCTTGCCTCTTAATTCTTTCAATAACAACCCTACCGTACACTTTTCCTGGTATACTCAGTAAACTTATTCCTCTATAATTTTCACATTTACAATCTCTCATCCCCCTTCCTTTTATATAAAGGGACTATACATGCTCTCCATCAATCCCTAGGTACCTTCCCCCTCTTTCATACACTTATTAAACAAAAATACCAACCACTCCAACACTATGTCCCCCCCTGCTTTTAACATTTCTGTCATGATCCCGTCAGTTCCAGCTGCTTTACCCACTTTCATTCTACATAATGCATCACGTACCTTCCCCACACTCACATCCAGCTCTTCTTCATTCCTAAAAGATGATATACCTCCCTGGCCAGTGCACGAAATTACCACCTCCCTTTCTTCGTCGACATTTAAAAGTTCCTCAAAATATTCTCGCCATCTACCCAAAACCTCCATCTCCCAATCTACTACTCCCCTTCTCTGTTTTTAACTGATAAATCCATTTGTTCCCTATGCTTTCTTAACTTGTTCAACTCATTCTAAATTTTTTTCTTATTTTCATTAAAATTCCTTGACAGTACCTCTCCCACTTTTCATCCGCTCTCCTTTTGCACTCTCTCACCACTCTCTTCACCATCATTAAAATTAGATCCACCCTTACACATAGCTAGGAGGTACCTTCCCTTGTTGCACTGATAACAATGGTTCAATTTAGCATGGCAATCCCTTACATTGTGATTTCCTAGATACCTAATACATCTAGCAAGCTCTTCCAATCTTTCCACTTTAACATCCCATGAATTACAGGCATTACAGTTCTTAAGAGAAATAACAACCGTTGCAGAAGATACAGTCTCTCCTTTCTTTTTCTGACCTCTTATCAACTGGGTTACCCTTATTGTGGTACTTACTCCTCTTGCTTTGATGTGAAGAAGCACTATTGCTGGTCCCTGTTACTTGATATGTGCCTACGTAACCCCTTTTAGTAGGTGAATTATGATTATTGACATTGGGATAAATTTTCCTTTTGTAAAACTTGACAGGTGCACTGGGGTCTCTAGACGTGATATTCCTAGAGGTATTGGATTGGCTGGTCTGCAGTTGGACAATTAACTCCTGCAGGCCCACTCTCATTTCCTCCAACCCGAAGTAACCCTTGTGATATTTGTTAGATAGCCACTCAGCTGTTTTGTAGTTCAATTTATTCTGTATCAAGGCACTCAACAACCACTCTGCTCCCTCCAGATCATATTTATTACTCAAGGTCTTAAGGGTGCTTTCTAGTTTGATCTTAAATTACTGTAAGCCATTGCGGTTGTGATCTGGAGTCTTCAAATTAGCCAAAATAGCTACTAGATCTAGCCTACTTTGCTCCAAGTTACCATAAGTGACCTCCAACAAGTCAACTGCCTCACTATAGGAGTCATCTACATTTGGAAATGCTTGTATGAGAACATGCACATCTCCCCTTACTTGTCCCTTTAAATAGCATAATTCGGTAACACTCGCAAGATCACTCCTATCATGTACGACTGCTTTAAAGATAGACCAAAAGTCCTCCCAATTTTCTCCCGGATTAAACACACGCATGAATAATTCTGGCAGTTTTGGTAGACATCTCTGATTTTTCCTTACTAGGTTGACCAGCAACATTGTTTACACCCTTCACCTTATCCAGAGCCTTAGTTTTACAGGACACGATGTTGTCCTTTGCTTCATAATATTGATCCAACAGCCGCTCCCTTTCAACATCATTTGCACAATTCGCCAGCAGATCTCCCTCACAGTCTTTATACCACAATTTAATAACTCGTATCTATTTTCTAAGGCATCTAGGTGTAACTTTAGTTCATCAGGGTTCACCTTTTCTTGTCCCATTAACTCCATACACTTGCTGTATGATTTAGTAACATGACCCTTCCGAGCTTGCAATGATGCTTTCTTTGCTTTGACATCCATGGACTTGCCAGCCGCACTAACTTCCTCAGACCCAACCATGGTTAGAGAATTAATAATCACCGATTATACAGCTTAAGTAGACACCTTATAAGAGTAATTCTTGCGCTTTACTCTTGTATAAATCCTAGCCACACATGTGCTAGCAATTAATTGGGCTAATTATCATCCACCACACAATCGATTAAATTTGTGTACCCTATACCCACGTAATTAATTCAATTAATTTTTCACTGGGGAGAGAGAGAGTTCCGGGGGTCAACGCCCCCGGAAGGACCAACGGGCAGATATAGAAAATTTATAAGGGGTTACCTGTATGAACCTCAACATTACATTCATACAAGTAATCTCATTGGAAGGCAACAGCCATATATTGTTTACTGTAGTCACCCTATGTAGGTGTGTGAGAAAACTTAAACCACCCCTGGTTGTTGCAAGTGGCCCCTTTGATAACCCACACAAATCTTACCCATATCTATCCTAGACCAGTATAGAAGTGGATAGCACCCACAGGTATGGCACTACTAATTAGTTGTAGACTGTATGGATTATATTAAATTGACTGAAGGAAAAGGTGGGGAGGGGTTACACGTGAACATAACAAGACTATTACTTACCATATTTTCTCTGGTGGTCACTTGATGTAGCTGGATCACCCACAACCTATCCAATTACAACATATCTAACTGGCCAGTATCAGTTTGCTATAACTATAACTACCCAAAACCTCCATCTCCCCATCTACTAACTCCCCTACTCTGTTTTTAACTGACAAATCCATTTGTTCCCTAGGCTTTCTTAACTTGTTTAACTCACTCCAAAATTTTTTCTTATTTTCATTAAAATTTTTTGACAGTGCCTCTCCCACTCTATCATCTGTTCTTCCTTTTGCACTCTCTCACCACTCTCTTCACCTTTCTTTTACTCTCCATATACTCTACTCTTATAACACTTCTGCTTTGTAAAAACCTCTCATAAACTAACTTTCTCTCTTTTATCACACCCTTTACTAAATCATTCCACCAATCACTCCTCTTTCCTCCTGCACCCACTCTCCTATAACCACAAACTTCTGCCCCACATTCTAATACTGCATTTTTACAACTATTCCAACCCTCTTCAATCCCCCCACTGCTCATACTTGCATCAGTCCACCTTTCTGCCAATAGTTGCTTATATCTCACCCGAACTTCCTCCTCCCTTAGTTTATACACTCTCACCTCCCTCTTACTTGTTGTTGCCATTTTCCTCTTTTCCCATCTACCTCTTACTCTAACTGTAGCTACAACTAAATAATGATCCGATATGTCAGTTGCCCCTCTATAAACGTGTACATCCTTGAGCCTACCCATCAACCTTTTATCCACCAATACATAATCTAACAAACTACTTTCATTACGTGCTATATCATACCTTGTATATTTATATATATATAAAATAACTTTAAAACACTTGAAAATTTGGCAAGTTTCCATACATAATGGAGAGACGCAGTGAACAAACCGAGTGGTGCACGGTGACTATATTATAGTGAGGTAAGGGGAGCCATACAAAGAGTTTTGGTCATAATTTGAAATGTCTGTATTAACAGAAAGCCGTAAAGTGGGGCCCTACTGTACAAGGTTCCTGTAATTTTGTATTTACATGTGGATGTAATTATGTATGCATGTGTGCAAGTGTTGGTAGATGGGACTACAAAAGATGAGGTGAATCACAGAATACATTAAGAGGGCAGAAACAGTGTTGAGTAGTAAGTAGAAAAACATTTATCAATGAACACAAACATAGGGTGATATATCACAATAAAATAGTGTTAAAATTTTCATATGGGTGTGAAGCATGGTCTTGAATGATATAGCAAGGAGGTAGCTGGAATTAGATGAGCAAAGAAATTAGATGGCGAGGCAGTATGAAAGGAGCTATTGAGATTGGTCATTCAGAATGGATGAAAGCGGACATATTGGCTAAAGTGGTGTATAAATCTGAGGTGTAAAAAAAAAAAAAAAAAAAAAAAAAAAAAAAAAAAAAAAAAAAAAAAAAAAAAAAAAAAAAAAAAAAACGAAGAAACATGTTAAGTTTGTGAGCATCTAGATCAGTGAGTGGAGTCAAGTGATATTTGAGTTTTTTTGTGCTCTTGGAGTATGAACTGTAACATCTATGAAGTTATTCAGGAAAACTGGTTAGTTAGACACGAGTTACGAAGTGGAAGTGGGTAATACAGTGCTATACTTTGTAGGATGGAGACTTATATTTTGGTGGATCGCATGAACTGTGGTGCCCATGCACTTCTGGAAGACATCTTTGAAGCTAGTGATGGTGAATGCATTCTTTTTTGGGTCATCCTGTGATCAAATTATATATAAAATGTTATGATCTAATCCAATGGCTATAACAAATCTGAATCCTACATTTATTATTGTAGCCTAAAGAGAAAGAATAACCTTAAAAGCTCATCCTAATGAGTGTATGAGGGTAGTTCAACCTACCTGTCTTAAAGCACTTTCATATCTCTCCTCTAAGTCATCTGTAGGATAAGTTCGGTTTCTCTGAGCATGTCGACGCTGGTGTTCTGCTCTCAACTGATGCATGCGTTCTGACCTTGATGGTTCTCCATCATCCCCTCGAATCTGTGGTTGTTGCTGCTGCTGCTGAGACTGAAATAATAAGCCACCAATACCATTAAACACCCCTTTCCCTTACCATCTCACACACATTTCTATTTTTAATTTATTAGGTCTGCCCAATAGTGCTGAGAGCACTCTGGTACACTGTCTGATAGTCATCAAACCCCTCAGTGACAAGCTGATGGCCTAGCACTTATTACAGTACCTACAGGGAAAACATTTCACACAACTTGTGACTATACATTTTTTAGTTTAATGTTATAATGGGAGTATGGTTTCTGAAGACTGTATTTCTACACCAGCTGAAGATGCTGATAAGGAAGATACCAGTGTAAAAGCTGTGAAATAAGGATCAAACTCAGAAAACAGCAGATACACAGCTGTAATCAGCACCAAAAATTCTCATAATGCACTGAAATGCAAACTTCATACATTAAATATGAATAAGCTTGAAATATAAAATAAACTGGTTAAAGGAGTTTGTACAGATGTCCTGGACTTTATGCAAAAGATGTGTTCCAGATTCATGGCAGCTGTATTAAGCTTAAACAGACCATCAACACTTAATTCTGCATAAACAGTATATAGATAAAGGTAAGGATATTTTCATTGCATTTATGGATTTAGAAAAGGAATATGATAGAATGGATAGATGAGCAATGTGTCAGATGTTGCAAGTGTATGGAATAGATAGCAAGTTACTAAATGCTGTAAGGAGTTTTTATGAGGATAGTGTGGCTCAAGTTAGGGTGTGTAGGAGAGAGGGAGATTATTATTATTTTTTATTATTAACACACTGGCCGATTCCCACCAAGGCAGGGTGGCCCGAAAAAGAAAAACTTTCACCATCATTCACTCCATCACTGTCTTGCCAGAAGGGTGCTTTACACTACAGTTTTTAAACTGCAACATTAACACCAACACCCCTCCTTCATAGTGCAGGCACTGTACTTCCCATCTCCAGGACTCAAGTCCGGCCTGCCGGTTTCCCTGAATCCCTTCATAAATGTTACTTTGCTCACACTCCAACAGCACGTCAAGTATTAAAAACCATTTGTCTCCATTCACTCCTATCAAACACGCTCACGCATGCCTGCTGGAAGTCCAAGCCCCTCGCACACAAAACCTCCTTTACCCCCTCCCTCCAACCTTTCCTAGGCCGACCCCTACCCCGCCTTCCTTCCACTACAGACTGATACACTCTTGAAGTCATTCTGTTTCGCTCCATTCTCTCTACATGTCCGAACCACCTCAACAATCCTTCCTCAGCCCTCTGGACAACAGTTTTGGGAATCCCGCACCTCCTCCTAACTTCCAAACTACGAATTCTCTGCATTATATTCACACCACACATTGCCCTCAGACATGACATCTCCACTGCCTCTAGCCTTCTCCTCACTGCAACATTCATCACACCCATATAAGAGCGTTGGTAAAACTATACTCTCATACATTCCCCTCTTTGCCTCCAAGGACAAAGTTCTTAGTCTCCACAGACTCCTAAGTGCACCGGTCACCCTTTTCCCCTCATCAATTCTATGATTCACCTCATCTTTCATAGACCCATCCGCTGACACGTCCACTCCCAAATATCTGAATACATTCACCTCCTCCATACTCTCTCCCTCCAATCTGATATCCAATCTTTCATCATCTAATCTTGTTATCCTCATAACCTTACTCTTTCCTGTATTCACTTTTAATTTTCTTCTTTTGCATACCCAACCAAATTCATCCACCAATCTCTGCAACTTCTCTTCAGAATCTCCCAAGAGCACAGTGTCATCAGCAAAGAGCAACTGTGACAACTCCCACTTTATGTGTGATTCTTTATCTTTTAACTCCACGCCTCTTGCCAAGACCCTCGCATTTACTTCTCTTACAACCCCATCTATAAATATATTAAACAACCACGGTGACATCACACACCCTTGTCTAAGGCCTACTTTTACTGGGAAATAATCTCATGGATAACTTTTTTTTGTGTCTCCACAGATACCTCAACACACCACTCCCCTGTTTTCCTTTGTCAGTTCTATGGTTAACCTCATAAACCCTGTCTAAGACCTACTTTTACCAGGAGATTACTTCCCGGTAAAAGTACATCTTAGACAGGGATGTGTAATGTCACCATAGTTGTTTAATATATTTATACATAGGGTTGTAAAAGAAGTAAATGCTAGGGTGTTGGGAAGAAGGGTGGGATTAAATTATGGGGAGTTAAACACAAAATGAGAGATGACACAGTTACTTTTTGCTGATGATACTGTACTTTTGGGAGATTCTAAAGAAAAGTTACAAAGGTTAGTGGACGAGTTTGGGAGGGTGGATAAAGGTAGAAAGTTGAAAGTGAATATAGATAAGAGTAAGATGATGAGGGTATCAAACGATTTAAAGAAAAATTGGATATTACATTGGAGAGAGGGAGTATGGAAGAAGTGAATGTTTTTAGATATTTGGGAGTTGACTTGTCAGCAGATGGGTTAATGAGGTTAACCATAGAACTGACAAAGGAAAACAGGGGAGTGGTGTGTTGAGGTATCTGTGGAGACAAAAAAAAAAGTTATCCATGGAGGCAAAAAACGGAAATGTACGAAAATACAGTGGTACCAACACTCTTATATAGGTGTGAAGCTTGGGATGCAAATGTTGCGGTGAGGAGGCGGCTGGAGGCAGTGGAGATGTCCTGTTTAAGGGCAATGTGTAGTGTAATTATTATGCAGAGAATTTTTAGTTTGGAAATTAGGAGGTGTGGAGTTACTAAAATATTAGTCAGAGGGCTGAAGAGGGGTTGTTGAGGTAGTTGGGTCATTCAGAGAGAATAGAACAAAGTAGAATGACTTGGAGAACGTATAAACATGTAGGGGAAGAAGGCGGGGTAGGGGTCGTCCTTGAAAAGGTTGGAGGGATGGGGTAAAGGTGGTTTTATGGGCGAGGGGTTTGGATTTCCAGCAAGCATGCGTGAGCATGTTAGATAGGAGTGAATGGAGGCCAATGACTTTTGGGACCTGATGAGCTGTTGGAGTGTAAGCAGGGTAATATTTTGTGAAGAGATTCAGGAAAACCGGTTAGCCGGACTTAAGTCCTGGAAATAGGAAGTACAATGCCTGCACTTTAAAGGAGGGCTTTGGGATATTGGCAGTTTGGAGTGACTATCTAAACTGTTGTATCTGGGCATCTCTGCAAAGACAGTGATTATGCATCAGTGATGGTGAAAGTGTTGACTGATAGTGAAAGTTTCTTTCTTTTTGGGTTTTTCTTTGTTTTAGGTCACCCTGCCTTGGTGGGAAACAGATGACGTGCTTAAAAAAAAATCCTCAGTAAGGTTTGTGAACTACATCAGTCACATACAGTGAGTGTACATCATACATACAAAATTACCAAAAGAAATACACCACATGATAGCAAATTCATATAAAGTGAAGAGAACATGTAATCAGAAATTTGCAATTACCTATCCGAGGGAGAAGGAGGGGCCTTCAGCTCTTAGTCCTAGCCCAAGCTTCATGTCAACATAATCAAATAATTTTTTTTTTTTTTTTTTTTAACAAGTCAGTCGTCTCCCACCGAGGCAGTACAAAACAGTACAAAATAGCATGTAAACTTTTACCTGAGAAGCTCGTGCTGTATTTTCAATCATCCTCCTGTACTGCTCCTGCATGTGGTCATGCTCTTCTTGCTGCAACCGCCGAGCAGCAGCTAATCTCTCCACTTCTGCTCTGTCCATTTCATTTCGTCCTTCTATTCTCTCCCCTTCTCTTTCACCTTTCATTGGAAGTCCACTTGTATTATCAACACTTTTACGATGTTTGCCAAATCTGAAAACATTGAATAAAGAAAACAGACTACAAACCAAGCACTCATATATATTTCATTTCACAGATTCAGTGTAGGATATTGAACACAAAGTGGGTGAAAGATTAAATATAATGAAGACAAATTTTAAAGAAATGTGGTGCACATAGCAAATGATTGAAATCCTGGGGCAAAATGCATTTTAACCCTTTCAGGGTCCAGACCCCCACTCTGAAACTTGTCCATAGGGTCCAAGAATTTAAAAAAAAAAAATTTTTTCTTATGAAATGGTAGAGATTCTTTTTCTTAAGGTAATAAAACAAAAAGTATGAAATTTGATGGAAAATTGACGAAATTAAGCTCTCACAAATTTTGCTGTGTCAGCAATATTTATGCATAGGCAATTTTGCCCACTTCGACTCCCATTTTAGGCCAATTACATTATTCCACTCTACCAAATTCTTAGCTATTTCACTAGTATTACTTCTATTTTATCAATTAAGCAAAAGAAATTGCTCAGCACAAGAAATTGCCCAATCAACTATTTCAACTACCCACTACAATGACTGGAAATCGGTAATTTGGCCCATTTCACACACAGTTCAAAATATTCCAATTTCAAAATAGGGTCCAGAATAAACAATGCAGGCATTCCTGGCACTAAAATAACATTTCCTCTGATTATTAGTTACATTTCCAGGCTTTACAATTGAATTCCATTTTGATTTTTATTCACATAATTAATTTTTATTGCACCAAAAAACAGAAGATTTACTGTCATGCAATATTGTAATACACCTACCATCCGACTTACGACCTGCTCGACATACATCCACTCGACTTACGACCGTGCATCTGGCAGCTGGGCTGGGCCGGCTGATGCACACCGCTGTACATTATTATAATCAAAAAAGAAGCGCTAAGCCACAAGGACTATACAGCACACCGCTGTACAATATTTGACAATACTTGCGGTGGCAATGTGTCATGCAGGCAGCATCAGTTTGAGTAACCCTGCCCTATCAGCAGCATCATACTGTATTAACTGTACTAACTGGACAGTAAATTTCACCATGGCCCCTAAGATGAAGCCTGAATCTTGCACTGGAGATTGTGGCAAGAAAGGCTCTTACTCTCGAACTCTCTATTTGTTTTCATTGTTGCACATAAACCTGTCTGTATCTGTCTGCCTGTATATCTGTCTGTATATCTGTCTGTATCTCTGTGTCTGTATCTGTCTGTCTACCTGTGTATCTTTCTGTCTACCTGTGTATCTTTCTGTCTACCTGTGTGTCTGTCTTTCTGTCTACCTGTGTGTCTTTGTCTACCTGTGTGTCTTTCTGTCTACCTGTGTACTAACCTAGTTGAGGTTGCGGGGGTCGAGTCCGAGCTCCTGGCCCCGCCTCTTCACTGATCGCTACTAGGTCACTCTCCCTGAACCGTGAGCTTTATCATACCTCTGCTTAAAGCTATGTATGGATCCTGCCTCCACTACATCGCTTCCCAAACTATTCCACTTACTGACTACTCTGTGGCTGAAGAAATACTTCCTAACATCCCTGTGATTCATCTGTGTCTTCAACTTCCAACTGTGTCCCCTTGTTACTGTGTCCAATCTCTGGAACATCCTGTCTTTGTCTACCTTGTCAATTCCTCTCAGTATTTATGCCTGTTCATCTGCCCAGGTCACTGTGATTGAGTTTGTGTCTGGCCCCTGGGCTGGCATCGTCTACGGTCTTCTTTGCACCACAATGTTGCATTTGCCATTGTGTGTGTCTGTCTTTGTGTGTGTCTGTCTTTCTGTCTTATGTGTGTCTTTCTGTCTATATATTGTCCTTTTTGCCATGCCTGTGTGTCTTTACCTTACCATATTCTGGCACCATATTCTACCTGCATTGTCACTAGTGTGCCTATGTGTCTGTCTATTTGCACTGTTCTGTCTTTGTCTGCTTGTCACTGTCTCAGGAAACCACTCATTAAAGTGTATGATCTGACATATATTATGTGTTGTATATTATTCATCTTGAAGCATTGACCATATAAGCAATTATTGTAATTTTGTTTAATCCATCTATTTTTTTTCAAAAATTATCTGTGAACATGCCACATAACTGTATAAATTAACAAATATGAATGTTTTTCTGAAGATCGACTTGACAGTGAACAGGAATCATTCGTGTCGGGGCTGGTAATAACAACTTAACGTTTGTTTACATAACTATTAGACATTCTACATTCTCATTCTCTCTCTCATTTATTCTTGTCTACTCACCTCTCCTCTACATTAAAAACTACAGATATTTTAAGGTGCGTAATGAGTGAACTTGATTATTATAATATAGCTTAATAATATTAATATTAATTATATGTATTATTGCTATTAATAATGATTATTAATATTATTATTAATTTAGGGCACTGGGCAGTCAATGTGTAACGCACTTTGTCTGGATTTTTGGGTTATCTAGGTAATTTATAATATGTATGATAACTTGACTTACGTGTTGGTGTGTGAGAGGCAGAGCGGAGAGAGAGAAAAAAAGAGAGAAAGAGAGAAAGAAGAAGAAGAGAAGAGAGAAGAGAAAGAGAGAGAGAGAAAGAAGAGAGGATTAGAGAGAGAGAAGAGAGAAGAGAGAGAGAGAGAGAGAGAGAGAGAAAAGAGAAAGAGAAAGAGAGAGAAAGAAAGAGAAGAAGAGAAAGAAAGAAAGAAGAGAAAGTTAGAGAAAGAGAGAAAGAGAGAAAGAGAGAGAGAAAGAGAGAGAAAGAGAAAGAGAGAGAAAGAGAGAGAAAGAGAGAGAAAGAGAGAGAAAGAGAAAGAGAGAAAGAGAGAAAGAGAAAGAAAGAGAAAGAGAGAGAAAGAGAGAGAAAGTGTTTATAACGAGTTTGTTTGGTATTCTGGTTGCGGGTAGTAAATGATACATCTTCGGAGGCTTCTTACTTTATTGTTAAGTCGTGGTGGGTACACAGGCTTGTTTTGTGCCCACATGGCTTGGGAGAGGCCATCCACGAGAGCTACTGGTGGCTAGGCCTTGTGTCTTCCTGCCTGAGCCGCTGTGTGAGTGAGCGTGGCAAGGCCAAAGGCAGGCTGAAGTGGCCACGAGAGGCCCTGGCTACAGAGGCAGCATCTGAGTGGCACAAAGTGAGCTTCGCTGGGCAGACTGGCATGGGCTGTCTGTGCAGGACTGATTACAGGCTGTCTACATGCGCTCGTACCTACGCAGTCGTCCACGTCCGACAATGCTGGTGGTAAGGAGCTCGGTCTCTCTAATGGGTACAGGGCACAGAACACAAAAATAAAAATATATATACTACATGGACATGGAAGAAAGCACCTACAGGAGGGGAAGAAAAAATATGTGGGGTGTGCTAAACATCGTGGTCCAAAGGCAGCGGCGTCGAAGGGGCATCTGCGCCTTCCTGCATCTGGACAGATACTGCAACATAGGAGGTCAGCTGCGGCTGAGCTGTGGCGTGGCAGGGTGGTCTCCTCTGGAGCAGTGAGAGAGTCATCGTAGGGTGCTGCAGGTTTTTCACTCAACCTGGGACCACGACATGCCTGGTGCCCTCGAGTGAGGCATCGACAAAACTTCGGCAACTGGGCGGGACTTCCTGGCAAGCAACTCGGAGGACACTTCTCGACTGGTACTGTCGCTGGGCTGTCACTGCCGGCGTGGGGCGGTTAGCATGGGTAGTGCGTGCTTGAGAGCGACTGGGTGGGCATCTGGGAGTCATAGCATCATACACCAGACTGCAGTGAGAGGCTATCAGTCAAGTGACATCTTCTTTGTTGTTTGCTCACTGGAAACGTGACCACGAGGCTGACCACACAGTGACATTCTCTCGACAGTTGGAGTTATAGCAGAGGTTAGTCTAAGCGTCCCAGACTTGTTTCTCTACATATAACTGCATTCTGAGGTCTGGAGGTGAAGTGAAACAAATCTCGATGGGAATCGTAGTAGTGCGATTCTGCAGAACATCACCAGACGACGAGCATAAGCTTTCTGTACAAGGGCACCGGTCATTCGGGCTGAGTGTATCAGCTGCTCAGCGCACTGGTACCACGGGTGACTTAGCACAGTGGTGCTACTCAGGTCTGCTCAGGAGCCTCCGCTGGACACATGGAAACTAACGCACCCGGCGATTTTAACGCATGGCTTACTGCCCGGCCCAGCGGTGCTCTGTTATCAGGCGACGCTAAGACGCTATACTAAAATGTGAGAACAATGACTGAGAGGAATTAATTAACCACGACATATATCTTCTCTTAGTCTTCTAGACAATATTTTAATAATTACTGAACACTCGATGATGACATCATGTGATGTCCAGAGGCGTGATGGCGTCAGCAGCACTGTAGCGTCAGCAGACATCTCGGTGGCGTCAGGCGAACATCGTGATGTCATGAAGTCGGGCAGCGCATAAACAGGTGGCGTCAGCGTGATGCGGGCAGCGGGCCATGTGTGGCGCAGGACATCTGGTAACTCCGCGTGGCTGGTAGATCCACGCGGCGCTTCGCTGTGCCGTGGCGTAAACGATCCGCGTGGCGTTGTGATCTATGCGGCGTAACAACGATACCGATGGCATGCTGATCACGTGGGTCGAGTAGCGCAGTGCTCCGGATAAACGGCACTGGCGGCGAATTCACCACGAAAAACAGCAGAAAACACAGCGAAGAGTGGTAGTGGTGAGTGGTGCATGAGGTAGGCTGGTGAGGTGTGTGGGTGAGTGTATGGCGGGAGCATCTGGCCATTCCTCCTCCTCCCACCCCAAACACAGGGAAACATGGACACAGAAATCTGCAGACTCCTCTGGCTTGCCAGGCTGACTGTGCTGAGCCTGAACAACAACAACAACATACAAGTGGCTTGATGAACCACGTGACTTGAGAAACAGCGTGGGGCGGCTGTGGCGTGAAGTCCTTACAATTCTCCGGAGAATTTCGGCAAATTTGGCTGGATCCTGCTTGTACCTGTGTCTGGATGCTGAAAGCGTGCAGGCGACATCAGAGATAACTTGTTGAGAGACGGATGCTTCTTGTGTAGGGTGGGAAGTGAAGATGACTTCATACTCTCCTTCCTCTCTCCGGGCAGAAACAACTGCTACCTTCTACTTTGAATTTATGCGGGGATGCGGTGATGCTGTGGCGGGTGGTTGATAAATGCGAGCTGTAGTTTGTTGTTGAGTCGTGGTGAATTTTGGGGCTTGTGTGTTGTGCTTACATGTGGGAGGACCATGCCACGAGAGGCGCTAGGCAGTGGCCTTCTGTCTTGCTGCTAGGCGCTGTGTGTGAGAAGCGTGCTTGAGGCAGACAGGCTGGCGTGCCCACCGAGAGGCCTGGCTACAGAGGGCAACACTTGAGTGGCGCGAAATATGAACTAAGCTGGCAGACAGCATGGGCTGTCTGTGCAGACAGTACAGGCTGTCTACAAAGAGAGAGAGAAAGAGAAAGAGAAAGAGAGAGAAAGAGATAGAGAGAAAGAGATACAGAGAGAGATACAGAGAGATACAAAGAGACAGCCACATTCGGTCAGACAGTCAGCCACCCACCCATCCAGCCACCCACCTGGCCAACCACAGACCCGGCCACCCAGCCAGATACGTATTACACACGTTCCAGTGTTGTTTCTCTTTACTTAGGGTATAGGTTACACAACATTCTGCCAGGATAACACTACCAGTGGTATTCTCCCATCCCACTGTGTCGACAATACATAAAGATAATAGTAACATATGGTACTGTATTTTTTTTTTTTTTTTATTATCACACTGGCCGATTCCCACCAAGGCAGGGTGGCCCGAAAAAGAAAAACTTTCACCATCATTCACTCCATCACTGTCTTGCCAGAAGGGTGCTTTACACTACAGTTTTTAAACTGCAACACTAACACCCCTCCTTCAGAGTGCAGGCACTGTACTTCCCATCTCCACGACTCAAGTCCGGCCTGCCGGTTTCCCTGAACCCCTTCATAAATGTTACTTTGCTCACACTCCAACAGCACGTCAAGTATTAAAAACCATTCGTCTCCATTCACTCCTATCAAACACACTCACGCACGTCTGCTGGAAGTCCAAGCCCCTCGCACACAAAACCTCCTTTACCCCCTCCCTCCAACCTTTCCTAGGCCGACCCCTACCCCGCCTTCCTTCCACTACAGACTGATACACTCTTGAAGTCATTCTGTTTCGCTCCATTCTCTCTACATGTCCGAACCACCTCAACAACCCTTCCTCAGCCCTCTGGACAACAGTTTTGGTAATCCCGCACCTCCTCCTAACTTCCAAACTACGAATTCTCTGCATTATATTCACACCACACATTGCCCTCAGACACGACATCTCCACTGCCTCCAGCCTTCTCCTCGCTGCAACATTCATCACCCATGCTTCACATCCATATAAGAGCGTTGATAAAACTATACTCTCATACATTCCCCTCTTTGCCTCCAAGGACAAAGTTCTTTGTCTCCACAGACTCCTAAGTGCACCACTCACCCTTTTCCCCTCATCAATTCTATGATTCACCTCATCCTTCATAGACCCATCCGCTGACACATCCACTCCCAAATATCTGAATACATTCACCTCCTCCATACTCTCTCCCTCCAATCTGATATCCAATCTTTCATCACCTAATATTTTTGTTATCCTCATAACCTTACTCTTTCCTGTATTCACTTTTAATTTTCTTCTTTTGCACACCCTACCAAATTCATCCACCAATCTCTGCAACTTCTCTTCAGAATCTCCCAAGAGCACAGTGTCATCAGCAAAGAGCAACTGTGACAACTCCCACTTTATGTGTGATTCTTTATCTTTTAACTCCACGCCTCTTGTCAAGACCCTCGCATTTACTTCTCTTACAACCCCATCTATAAATATATTAAACAACCACGGTGACATCACACATCCTTGTCTAAGGCCTACTTTTACTGGGAAATAATTTCCCTCTTTCCTATGTACTCTAACTTGAGCCTCACTATCCTCGTAAAAACTCTTCATTGCTTTCAGTAACCTACCTCCTACACCATACACCTGCAACATCTGCCACATTGCCCCCCTATCCACCCTGTCATATGCCTTTTCCAAATCCATAAATGCCACAAAGACCTCTTTAGCCTTATCTAAATACTGTTCACTTATATGTTTCACTGTAAACACCTGGTCCACACACCCCCTACCTTTCCTAAAGCCTCCTTGTTCATCTGCTATCCTATTCTCCGTCTTACTTTTAATTCTTTCAATAATAACTCTACCATACACTTTACCAGGTATACTCAACAGACTTATCCCCCTATAATTTTTGCACTCTCTTTTGTCCCCTTTGCCTTTATACAAAGGAACTATGCATGCTCTCTGCCAATCCCTAGGTACCTTACCCTCTTCCATATATTTATTAAATAATTGCACCAACCACTCCAAAACTATATCCCCACCTGCTTTTAACATTTCTATCTTTATCCCATCAATCCCGGCTGCCTTACCCCCTTTCATTTTACCTACTGCCTCACGAACTTCCCCCACACTCACAACTGGCTCTTCCTCACTCCTACAAGATGTTATTCCTCCTTGCCCTATACACAAAATCACAGCTTCCCTATCTTCATCAACATTTAACAATTCCTCAAAATATTCTCTCCATCTTCCCAATACCTCTAACTCTCCATTTAATAACTCTCCTCTCCTATTTTTAACTGACAAATCCATTTATTCTCTAGGCTTCTTTAACTTGATACTGTATGCGATGTAAAATTTACAATACATATCACTACCATGTATATATTATATACAGTACATAAATAATTAAAATACAACAATAGAAGTAAATTATGGTAAAAAGAATGAAATAATGATTGTACATTACATTACAGTATTATGTAGGTAGTTTATATAGGAAAGTTTTGACATTATGCCCTACCCAATATGTCGCCAATTTTCAAAGGTTCAACTTACGTCCATTTCGACTTACGACCGGTTGGTCGGAACCAAGCTTGGTCTTAAGTCGGATGGTAGGTGTAATTGTATAAATAATACCAGCACATTTATATCACATTAGACCCACCAGCTGACGTGTATTGGTCGTGTGACGTCATTTGTTTCCTCTTGAACATCAGCAAAAATCAAACACTTCCGAAACTCTGAGCACAGTTTCAAGCCATTTTCAGTTCTAAAACCAACCAAAATCATCTCTATTTCTGTAATATATTTTCCATTCTAACAAATGAGACCAAGAAACCGCCAATTCAACCGTAAAAAACATACAAATATACACCACAAAATAGATGTTTTAATCCAAAAACACGGATGCAGTTTTTTCTCTCTATGTATTAATATTGGTACAATTACTGACAATAGGTTAAGTAAAAGGACACAAATGCAACTAACGTGATATTTTATTGTGGCAACATTTTGCTCTCCAGGAGCTTTGTCAAGCTGTTACAAACAATACTGAGGTTATATACTGTATAGGCTTAGAGTGAGGTGTAATATTAGTGGCGGTGGCGGCGGCAGCAGCAGCAGCAGCAGCAGCAGCAGCAGCAGCAGCAGCAGCGGCAGCGGCGGCGGCGGCGGCGGCGGCGGCAGCAGCGGCAGCAGCAGCAGCAATAATATAAGCTGTAGTAGTAGTAGTAGTAGTAATATAAGCTGTAGTAGTAGTAGTAATATAAGCTGTAGTAGTAGTAGTAATATAAGCTGTAGTAGTAGTAGTAATATAAGCTGTAGTAGTAGTAGTAATATAAGCTGTAGTAGTAGTAGTAATATAAGCTGTCTCAAGAAATCGTAATGACACGATTGCAAACAAACCATACCCCCGGCCGGGATTGAACCCGCGGTCATAGAGTCATAGATGGTTAATATAAGCTGTAGTAGTAATATAAGCTGTAGTAGTAGTAGTAAGTTGTAGTAGTAGTAGTAATACAATATAGTAGAACAATCAACTTGCACATGAGTAAAAGGTTATAAAAACTATTATTTGGGTAGCATAAAAATAAGTTAGACAAATATTGGCAGCTGGATTTGAGAAGGGCTGTTTCAGTGTTCTTCCTCTGTAATGAGCTTGTGTAGTATTAGCAGCAAATATTGTGATGGCAGGGTTTACTGTTTTCAGGAGTATTCTCGCTAAAACCTCAGAGATGATGAAGCTGCCTTTGTTTTGTTTAATTGTGTTAGAAACAGCGATTAATGCTGATTCAAGGCACTTGCGTCTGCGGATATTAGGTTCTTTGATCATCAATTGGGCGTCCCTGAATTTCATGAGATTGGTGGAATTTTGTTGTATGCAGGCATTGTTCAAGTTATCATTCCAACATGCATTAATGTGTTCATTGAGGTGTGTTTTGAGGTTTCTTGCTGTTTCACCTACATAAATCACAGCCTCCACAGGGTATAGTGAAAACCCCTGCATTGACTGGTTCATGGTTCTCGGATTCTGTCCTGGTTAGATCCTTTATTGAAGTACTCGATGCGATGGGCGACTCTAGTGTTAGCTTGTGCTAGTACTTTAGAAACGTTCAGTGCAACCTGGCTGTTGGGAAGAATTATAACTTTGTTAGCAGTGGTGTTGGTGCATGGAGAATTAACAATCTGAAGAGCTGTTTTCTTGCAATCTTTGATGAAAAAGGAAAATGCAAATCAGTGAAAATTTAGTGAATGTATATACATTCTTCATCAAGAAACTCAGGACTACAAATTCGGTATGCTCTTAAGAAAAATCCGATGATGATGCCTCTTTTGGTCCTAGTATCTTGACTGGAATAGAAGTGTATGAGATCATTTTTATTTGTAGGTTTCCAGTAAACTTGAAATCTTAGATTGGTATCTACTTTGTGGATGAGGATGTCTAGAAAAGATAGCGTATCATTGGACTCTTCTTCTAATGTAAACTGGATCGTCATTTCAACTGCGTTGAGCCTTGCCTGAAGATTCCGTACATCAAAATGTTTGGGAGTTATCACAAGGATGTCATCCACGAAAACGTAACCAAGTGATGCTTGAAGGGATAATGGTGGCGAAGTGTTAAGCCTCTAGGTGTTCCATGTACAAGTTGGCTAAGATGGTGCTGATGGGGGACCCCATTCCCATGCCAAAGGTTTGTTTGTAGAGACTGTTATCAAAAGAAAAACAGTTGAAATTAACACAGAGTTCAATCAGGTCAACAAAATCTCTGGGAGGTAGAGGAAGATTAACGTCCTGATTGACTTTATGTCATAGAATGTTGATGGTTTGTGTGGTAGGTACTGTGGTGAAGAGGGAAGTCATGTCCAAACTGCTTAGTTTCTTGTTTCAGATGGAAAGGTTTCAGATGCAGTTGAGAAGGTCGCCTGAATGCTTAAGATCAGTGGGGCTGATGGTACCCAGAAGGCAGGAAAGACATTTGGCAAGAACTCCAGCTAGTTTGTGTGGTGCATTGCCTATACCTGATGAGACTGGTCTGAGAGGATTATTATGTTTCTGGGTCTTGGGTAAACCATATGTGTGTGCTGGTTTAGGGTTGCTGGGTAACAAGTACAGAAGTTTCTTCCCTTCACTAGTGTGTTTCAGTATTTGAATGAACCCATCAACACACAACAGATTTCCTATATAAAACCAGACAAATACTGAAATGCACTAGTGCAGGGAAGAAACTTCTGTACTTGATACCCAGGAACCCTAAACCAGCACACATGTATGGTTTACCCAAGACTCAAACATAATATTCCTCTCGGACCAATCACATCAGGTATAGGCAGTGCACCACACAAACTAGCTGGAGTTCTTGCCAAACATCTTTCCTGCCTTCTGGGCACCATCAGCCCTGCTCATCTCAAGCATTCAGGCAACCTTCTCAACTACATTTGAAACCTTTCTATCTGACACAAGGAACTAAGCAGTTTGGACATGACTTCCCTCTTCACCAAAATACCTACCACACAAACCATCGACGTTCTATACCTCTGATATACCTTTGAAGAATTTCGAGAGTATATCTACTCTCTGAGCCCGGCCATGGGCCAGGCTCATCTAGTGCTCGCCTGGTCAACCAGGCTGTTGGTGCTGGAGGCCCGCTGCCCCACATATCTATCACAGCCTGGTTGATCTGGCACCTGGTGAAGATACTTGTCTAGTTTCCTCTTGAAGGCTTCAACACTTGTTCCAGCAGTGTTTGATATCTTCTGGTAAGATGTTGAAAAGTCTTGGACCCCGGATGTTGATACAGTGTTCCCTTATTGTCCCCATCACACCCCTGCTCCTCAATGGGTTTATTTTACACTTCCTCCCATATCTCTCACTCCAGTATGTTGTTATGGCAGTGTGCAGATTTGGGACCAAGCCCTCAAGTACCTTCCAGGTATATATTATCATGTACCTCTCTCTCCTCCGCTCCAATGAGTACATGTTCATGACTTGCAGGCGTTCCCAGTAGTTTAGGTGCTTTACTGGCTCAATGTGAGCCGTAAACGATCTCTGCATTTGTTCAAACTCTGATATTTCTCCTGCGCTGAACGGGGCCATCAGCACTGAGCAATATTCTAAGTGAGGGAGCACTAGCGATTTGAAGAGTGTCACCATCGGCATTGTTTCCCTTGTTTTGAAAGTTCTCAATACCCACCCAGTCATCTTCCTGATGTAAAGTCAATCAGGACCTTAATCTTCCTCTATCTCCCAGAGACTTTGTTGACCTGATTGAATTCTGCGTTAATTTCAACTGTTTTTCTTTCAATAACAGGCTCTACAAACAAACCTATGGCATGGGAATAGGGTCCCCCACCAGTGCAGTCTTAGCCAACTTGTACATGGAACACCTAGAGGCTGAACACTTCGCGATCATCATCCCCTCAAGCATTACTTGGTTACGTCACGTGGACGAAGTCCTCGTAATAACTCGCAAATGTTTTGATGTACGGAATCCTCAGGCAAAGCTCAACGCAGTTAAAATGGCAATCCAGTTTACACCAGAAGAGTCCAATGACAAGCTACCTTTTCTAGACGTCTTCATCCACAAACTAGATAACACTAAGATTTCAAGTTTACCAGAAACCTATAAATAAAAATGATCTCATACACTTCTATTCCAGTCAAGATACTAGGACCAAAAGAGGCATCATCATCAGATTTTTCCCAAGAGCATACCGAATTTGTAGCCGAGTTTCTTGATGAGGAATGTACATACATTCACCAAAAATTCAATTATTTATATTTTCCTTCCTTTTTCATCAGAGACTGCAAGAAAAGAGCTCTTCAGATAATTAGTTCTCCAAGCACCAACACAACTCTTAACAGTTATAATTCTTCCCAACAGCCAGGTTGCACTAAATGTTTCTAAAGTACTAACACAAGCTAACACTAGAGTCACCATCGCATCCAGCACTTCAATAAAGGATCTAACCAGGATAAAATCCAAGCACCATGAACCAGTCAATGCAGGGGTTAACACTATGCCCTGTGGAGGCTGCGACAGGATTTATGTAGGCGAAACAGCAAGGAACCTTGAAACATGCCTCAATGAACACATTAATGCATGTTGGACTGATAACTTGAACAACGCCTGCATACAACATCGAAATTCCACCAATCATCTCATGAAATTCAGGGACACCAGATTGGTGATCAAAGAACCTAATTTCCGCAGACGCAAGTGCCTTGAATCAGCATTAATCGCGGTTTCTAACACAATTAAACAAAACAAAGGCAGCTTCGTCTCTGAGGTCTTAGTGAGAATCCTCCTGAAAACAGAAAACCCTGCCATCACAGTCTTTGCTGCTAATACTACACAAGCTCATTACAGAGGTGGAACACTGAAATAGACCTTCTCAAATCCAACCGCCAAGATTTATCTAAACTAACTTTTATGCTACCCAAGTAACAGCTTTTATAATCTTTTACTCATACCTGGAGGGAGGAGTCTACCTGGAGGAAATTCCAGGGATCAACATCCCCGCGGCCCGGTCCACGACCAGGCCTCCTGTGCATTGTTCTACAATATTGTATTACTACTACTACTACTACTACTACTACTACTACCACCACCACCACCACCACTAACATTACACCTCATTGTAAGCCTATATATTATATATACCCTCTGCATCCATGTATTGTTTGTAACGGCTTGATAAAGCTCCTGTAGAGCTAAACGTTGCCACAATAAAATTTCACGTTAGTTGTATCTGTGTCCTTTTACTTTCTGATTATGTACTGCGTGCTACAGGATTTGTTTTATATGGTGCACACTAATCACAGATTCATTCTCTCATATCTAGGCCCAAATTTACCATTCACAGCTTATCTGAGTGAGCTGAGCTCATGGCATAGAACTACAGCTTGGACCCAGGCTTCAAAGCCATAGAACTATGGGACTGACCCTCAAAGGGTTAATAAAATATGTGGACATGCTGAATTAAAGGAACAAAAATTTTGTTGGCTCATTCTAACATGCAACATCACATTACATTATGGATAAATATCATGAATACTGTCTATATCATTTCCTTTAACCTTAATTTTTTCTTTTACAGTTTGAAATTCATCAAATTTCATAAATAATTCCACTGAACCCTGAACTAAATTTATATATGGTTGTCTGAATATACAGTGGACCCCCGGTTAACGATTTTAATCCGTGCAAGAGGGCTCATCGTTATGCGAAATAATCGTTATGCGAATGAATTTTCCCCATAAGAAATAATGGAAATAAAATTAATCCGTGCAAGACGCCCAAAAGTATGAAAAAAAAAATTTTTTTACCACATGAAATGTTAATTTTAATACACACAAACTGAAAAAGGCATGCACAATTAAATGACACTTACTTTTATTGAAGATCTGGTGATGACTGATGGGATGGGAGGAGGGGAGAGAGTGTGTTAGTGTTTAGAAGGGGAATCCCCTTCCATTAGGACTTGAGGTAGTAAGTCCTTTTCTGGGGTTACTTCCCTTCTTCTTTTAATGCCACTAGGGCCAGCTTCAGAGTCACTGGACTTCTTTCGCACAAGATATCTGTCCATAGTGGCCTGTACCTCTCGTTCCTTTATGACTTGCCTAAAGTGTTTCACAACATTGTCAGTGTAATAATCACCAGCACGGCTTGCAATAGCTGTGTGAGGGTGATTTTCATCCATGAAGGTTTGCACTTCAAGCCACTTAGCACAGATTTCCTTTATCTTTGTAGTAGGCAACTTCTTCAATTTCTCTCTCCCCTCCTCTGAACCAGTTTCCTCAGGTCTGGCCTCTTGCTCTTGAAGTTGATCTATCAGCTCATCAGTGGTTAGTTCTTCATTGTCCTCCTCCACCAACTCTTCCACATCCTCCCCACTAACCTCCAACCCCAAGGACTTTCCCAATGCCACAATGGATTCCTCAACTGGCACAGGATTCTCAGGGTTAGCCTCAAACCCTTCAAAATCCCTTTTGTCTACACATTCTGGCCACAGTTTCTTCCAAGCAGAGTTCAAGGTCCTCTTTGTCACTTCCTCCCAAGCCTTACCTATAAGGTTTACACAATTGAGGATATTAAAGTGATCTCTCCAAAACTCTCTTAGAGTCAGTTGAGTTTCTGAGGTCATTACAAAGCACCTTTCAAACAGAGCTTTTGTGTACAGTTTCTTGAAGTTGGAAATAACCTGCTGGTCCATGGGCTGCAGGAGAGGAGTGGTATTAGGAGGCAAAAACTTCACCTTAATGAAGCTCATGTCCCCATAAAGTCGCTCTGCCACGTCTGTAGGATGACCAGGGGCATTGTCTAACACCAGGAGGCACTTAAGTTCTAATTTCTTTTCAGTTAGGTAATTTTTCACATTGGGGGCAAATGCATGGTGTAACCAGTTATAGAAAAATTCCCTAGTGACCCATGCCTTACTGTTTGCCCTCCACAGCACACACAAATTATCCTTGAGGACATTCTTTTGCCTGAACGCTCTGGGAGTTTCAGAGTGATACACTAATAAAGGCTTCACTTTGCAATCACCAGTAGCATTGGCACACATCAACAAAGTAAGCCTGTCTTTCATAGGCTTATGTCCTGGGAGTGCCTTTTCCTCCTGAGTAATGTAGGTCCTGCTTGGCATTTTCTTCCAGAACAGGCCTGTTTCATCACAATTAAACACTTGTTCAGGTTTCAGTCCTTCAGTTTCTATGTACTCCTTGAATTCCTGCACATATTTTTCAGCCGCTTTGTGGTCCGAACTGGCAGCCTCACCATGCCTTATCACACTATGGATGCCACTACGCTTCTTAAATCTCTCAAACCAACCTTTGCTGGCCTTAAATTCACTCACATCATCACTAGTTGCAGGCATTTTTTTAATTAAATCCTCATGCAACTTCCTAGCCTTTTCACATATGATCGCTTGAGAGACGCTATCTCCTGCTATCTGTTTTTCATTTATCCACACCAATAAGAGTCTCTCAACATCTTCCATCAATTGCGATCTTTGTTTCGAAAACACAGTTGAACCTTTGGCAAGAACAGCTTCCTTGATTGTCTTTCTGGTGCCCACAATAGTAGCGATGGTTGATTGGGGTTTCTTGTACAGCTTGACTAGGTCGGCTATACGCACTCCACTTTCATACTTATCAATTATCTCTTTCTTCAACTCTATAGTAATTCTTACCCTTTGAGGTGTAGGGTTGGCACTAGAAGCTTTCTTGGGGCCCATGGTCACTTATATATTTATAAAATATTTGTAATGTAAGTGGCTGGTTTGTATCATACGCGTTTTGATACTGGCGTTATGCGGAAAAATCGCTATGTGATGCCATCGTTATGCGGGGGTCCACTGTAATACCATATAGTGGAAGGAAGAGAGATAATACATGTGTTATCTGAGAATTTTCTAGATGAAAAAAAAAAGAAGGCAAGAAGCAAATATATTTATAATTTTAATATTTATAATTTTAATGTAAGTGTTTTTATCATATTTTGATACTGGCAGATTATATCAGCCTCTTAATTGTGTGCAATGCACTAGTGCATTTGTGGTAACTGTGTGTCTGATATACTAGTGTGCACAATTTTTTGTGCCTTCAAATGCACTACCTGCCAACATTTTTGACCTCAGCACAACCTCTGAATGCCTCTAAAGAAATCTAAGACCAGACAAGTTCATGGAAAGCATCATGGGTAACACTGCCTAAATAGAATAAGTAAATACTGAAACCAGGACCTGTTGTTCCATCACCAGCAACAGGGTGGATCTGGCAGAAAGATGCTTAAGTCATTCCAAATTTATTACACTTCATGATACTAATAGTGTAATTCAGTCAAAAAGCAACCTATGTAGATTTAGCCTAAGATAACCTAATATAATCAAAACATGTGACTATATTTACATTTTTTTATGAGCATTACACCTTGAAACAATTGTGATATCATTAGATACCATAGTAAATATGTGTTTTACAGTAGTTGTGAGGGCACACAAGTGTTATGGACAAACAGAAATTACATTATGTTTATATAACCCAGGATATTACCTCACCCTTACTTTTTTTTTAACACACTGGCCATCTCCCACTGAGGTAGGTGTGCCAAAAAAGAAACATTTTCACCATCATTCACTCTATTACTGTCTTGCCAGAGGCACACAGATACCATGTTTAGATGCCCCTTCAAACTTTAAATATCCCCACCCCTCCTTCAAAGTGAAGGCATTGTACTTCCCACCTTCACAGTATAGAAAAATATAGTGAAATAACAAATAGCTGACAAACTAGGTATTTAAAATTCACAGAGTGAATCTTATTATTAGATATTTCCCCTATTTAGAATAAAAAATATTTTAATAAAAATGTTTGCTGTGCTATGTGTATTTTCTTTGGAAAATATTAGAGAATCAAATTCCCAGTCTACACACTGCCACATGCACTTATTGGAGTAAGACATTCAGGAAGAAATTTAGAATAAACACTGTGAAAAGCAAGAGTGTCATCGTAAGTACAATTAGAAATCTGCGTCAAAATCCACAGTCCAAAGTTCTTCATACTACTACCAGCAGATACACTACAGCTAATATTGGGAGAGAAAACTGGACCAGTTCCTTCGAGAAGCTCAAAATAAGCAAGATTGTGATGGCTATGTATGCCTGCAAGCTATTAGTATCAACAGCCAGGTTACTTAGGCAGTCAACCAAGAAGTCAGGCATTAGGCCAGGTTTATCTACAGGAGTAGATAAACCTTTGCAAATGATCATACGTATAGCACAGTTATAACTGACTGCCTCGCTTATAGATGCAAATCCATTTCTAAACTTCCTTCTGAAAGCTAATAAAAAGACCATCATGACTATTAAGTTTCCAGCTTTCACTGGCAAGACACTAGACTGAAAGGAATGGAAAGTAAATTAAAGAAAATGAGAAAAAAGAATAGAAATATGATTACAGTACAATAAATAAATGGCTTATTAAAAGAAAATATCTTACCTGAACATAGATCCAAGACCTTTAAAAAGACCTGGTTTCTTTTTGCCAACTTTCTTGTGTTTGTCCTCAGCAGCAGAATTTACTGATGACTGTCGACTGTTACCCCTACCAAATCCTGAGCCACTTGATTCAGATTCCTCTTCTGCTACTAAACAGGCAGTGATTGTCAGGTATTTTATCCTTGGTTAAATATATTTGTTTAACTCAATGGCAATCTCCTGCCAAGGCAGGAAGACAGCTGTTGAGCTAAATTATTAAGATATTTATAACATAAGACACAAATACATAAACATGAATTTTTGGGGATTTTGTTACAGGAACGTAAGCTGGTGGACATACGGAAAATTGAATGCACTGCACTGAAGTTGATGAGGGAACAGGAAAGTCTCATTGAACAATAGCCATCTCACCGACAAGTGCCACTATTATTAAACTGCACTGTACTACATTGGAAAATATACGAAGGCGGATAAAACACTTGGAGTGTAAAAAAAATCTTATCAAACAGTTCAGTTTTCAATCAGTATAATCCTGTAGGTATATCAAATATATTAAGCTACTGTGACTGTCACAGAAATAAAGAATGGATTGAAAGATTGCATTTATTTAGATTTTAAGAAAGCTTTTAGCAGTTGCCATGAAATACTAATCTGGAAGCTACAAAATGTAAGGAAGGTAAAAGACAAACTACTTTATTCTGAATATTTCTTAAAGGACTAAAAGGAATAAACTTACAAGAAAAATTTGTTGTACAAGCCATGTACTGTAGAGGACTTATCTTTTTTTTTTTTAGCACAATGGCCAACTTCCACCAAGGCAGGGTCACCCAAAAAAGGAGAAACAATTTCACCATCACTCACTCACTCACTCACTCTATCCCTGTCTTACCAGAGGCACACCAATACTACAGTTTAGATGCCCCTCCAAACTGTAACATTCCCTCCCCTCCTTCAGAGTGCAGGAGGCAGCAGGCAGCAGGCACTGTACTTCCCACCTCCAGAACTCAAGTCAGGCTAACATTCCAACAGCATATCAAATCATAATAAACCACTTGCTGCCACTCACTCCTATCACTCACACACACACCTGTTCTCCTTTTACACTGTCACCACTTTCTTAACCTCTCTTTTCCCCTCCAAATACTCCACCCTCTTTATCACTCTTGCTTGTAAAAACCTCTCATATGCTAACTTTTTCTCTCTTTACCTCATCATTCCACAAATCTTTCCTCTTCTTTCCTGCACCCATCTTCCCATATCCACAAACTTATGCTGCACCCTCTAACACTGCATTCTTAAATGTACCTCATACCTCTTCATCCTCTTCCTCATCATCAATACAGGAGAGTCCCAATTATATGACAGGTTAGGATCCAGGCTACCACCATAAAGTAAATACTCACGGTGACCCAAAAAAGAAAGAAAATCCCCAAAAAGAAAATACTTTCATCATCATTCAACACTTTCACCTTACGCACACATAATCACTGTTTTTGCAGAGGTGCTCAGAATGTAACAGTTTAGAAGCATATACGGATAAAGATACACAACACATCCCTCCAAACTGCCAATATCCCAAACCCCTCCTTTAAAGTGCAGGCATTGTACTTCCCATTTCCAGCACTCAAGTCCGGCTATATAAAAATAACCGGTTTTCCTGAATCCCTTCACTAAATATTACCCTGCTCACACTCCAACAGATCGTCAGGTCCCAAATACCATTCGTCTCCATTCACTCCTATCTAGCAAACTCTCTCACACTTGCTGGAAGTCCAAGTCCCTCGCCCACAAAACCTCCTTTACCCCCTCCCTCCAACCTTTTCGAGGATGACCCCCTACCCTGCCTTCCTTCCCCTACAGATTTATACACTCTCCATGTCATTCTACTTTGATGCATTCTCTCTGACCAAACCACCTCAACAACCCCTCTTCAGCCCTCTGACTAATACTTTCATTAACTCTACACCTTCTCCTAATTTCCACACTCCAAATTTTCTGCATAATATTTACACCACACATCGCCCTTAGACAGGACATCTCCACTGCCTCCAACCTTCTCCTAGCTGCTGCATTTACAACCATATAAGAGTGTTGGTACCACTATACTTACATTCCCTTCTTTGCCTCCATAGATAACGTTTTTTGCCTCCACATATACCTCAACGCACCACTCACCTTTTTTCCTTCATTAATTCTATGATTAACCTCATCCTTCATAAATCCATCCACTGACACGTCAACTCCCAAATATCTGAAAACATTCACTTCTACCATATACCTCCTTTCCAATATGATATCCAATTTTTCTTTATCTAAATCATTTGATACCCTCATCACCTTACTCTTTTCTATGTTCACTTTCACCTTTCTACCTTTACACACTCTCCCAAACTCGTACACTAACCTTTGCAATTTCTCTTTAGAATCTCCCATAAGCACAGTATCATCGGCAAAAAGTAACTGTGTCAATTCTCATTTTGTATTTAATTCCCCATAGTTTAATCCTACCCCTCTCCTGAACACCCTAGCATTTACTTCTTTCATAACCCCATTTATAAATATATTAAACAACCATGGTGACATTACACATCCCTAAGACCTACTTTTACCGGGAAGTAGTCTCCCTCTCTTCTACACACCCTAACCTGAGCCTCACTATCCTCATAAAAACTCTTTACAGCATTTAGTAACTTACCACCTATTCCATATACTTGCAACATCTGCCACATTGCTCCCCTATCCACTCTATCGTATGCCTTTTCTAAATCCATAAATCCAATAAAAACTTCCTTACCTTTATGTAAATACTGTTCACATATATGCTTCAATGTAAACACTTGATCTACACATCCCCTATCCACTCTAAAACCTCCTTACTCATCCGCAATCCTACATTCTGTCTTACCTCTAATTCTTTCAATAATAACCCTACCGTACATATTTCCTGGTATACTCAGTAAACTAATTCCTCTATAATTTTTACATTACTATAGTTACAAAAAGAAACTTTTGTTTTTCTTTTTGGGCCACCCTGCTTCAGTGGGATATGGCCAGTTTGTTGAAAACAGAAAGAAGCAGCAGCTGGACTTGAGTACTGGAAATGAGAAGTACAATGCTTACACTTTAAAGGAGAAGTTTGGGATATTGGCAGTTTGGAGGGGTGTTATATATCTTTATACATGCTTCTAAACTGTTGTATCTGGGCGTCTCTGCAAAGACAGTGATTATATGTGTGTGAGGCGAAAATATTGAATGATGATGAAAGTGTTTTCTTATTGGGGATTTTCTTTCTTTTTGTGTCACCCTGCCTTGGTGGGAGACGGCTGACTTGTTAAGGAAAAAAAAAATTAATCTGTTCCAGACACCCAAAAATATTAACAAAAAATAATTTTTGTAAAGATTAATTATCGTTTTACATACATAGAACAATGAGAACTAAATAAAATAAATACATGAACAATTAAATCACTATTACATACCTCTACTGAAGACTCTTGTTGATTTATGGAAGATAGGGAGGAGAGAGAGATAGAGTGAGATAGAGAGAGAGAGAGGATTTATTGTTTGCAAAGGGAATCCCACTCCGTAAGGACTTTAGGTAACAAGTCCCTCTCTGGGGTTACTTCCCTTCTTTGTCTTTTAATGCCACTAGGACCAGCTTGAGAGTCACTGGACCCCTGTCACATAAAAAATCTGTCAAGAGAGCTCTGTTTCTGGCATCTCTAAGATTTCCCTGAAGTGGGACAAAGTTTAGTTACTGAACATGTTGCAGACATGGCTTATTTCAGCTTGGTCAGGGTGATATTTTTCAACAAAACTTTGAAACTCATTCCACGTTGCACATGTCCTTAATCACTGAAGAAGGCACCTTCTCTCCTCTCTCTTCCTCCTCCTCTGAAGCAATTTCCTCAGCTGCAGTCTGTTGCTGTTCCAGATGAAGGTCTTACAGCCCATCAGTGGTTAGCTCTTCCCTGTGGTCCTCCAACTCTTCCACATCCTTGCCACTATCCTCCAACCCCATGGACTTCCTCAAAGACACAATAGATTCCACAACAGGTGTAGGGTCCTCAGGGTCAGCCCCAAACCCTTCAAAATCTCTCTCTTGGACACAATCTGGCCACAATTTTCTCCAAGCAGAGTTCAAAGTCCTGGAAGTCACTCCCTGTCACGCCTTACCTATAAGGCTTATGCAATGGAGGATACTGAAGTGATTCCTCCAGAACTCTCTTAGGATCAACTGAGTGTCTGAGTCATTTCAAAGCACCTTTAAAACACTGCTTTTGTGTAGAGTTTTTTGAAGTTAGAAATGACCTGCTGGTCCATGGGCTGAATGAGAGGAGTGGTGTTAGGAGGCAAGAACTTCACTGTTATAAAATGCAAGTCCCTAAACAACTGATCTTCCAAGTCTGGAGGATGAGCAGGAGCATTGTCCAGTACCAGGAGGCACTTTAGTGGCAATTTACATTCCAGGAGGTATTTTTTCACACTGGGACCAAACACATCATTGGCCCACTCTTTGAAAATGTGCTTTGTGACCCATGCCTTATTATTAGCTTTCCACAGCACACACAATCTATTTGTGATGATACTGTTTTTCTTGAACACACTGAGATTTTCAGAGTGATACACCAGTAAAGGCTTCACTTTGAAATCCCCACTAGCATTACCACAGAACAAAAGAGTAAGCCTGTCTTTCATAGGCTTGTGTCCTGGCAGTATCTTTTCCTCCTGCATAATGTAGATCCTCTTCGGCACTTTCTTCCAAAAGATGCGTTTCATCACAACTGAACACTTGTTGGGGAAGGAATCCTTCAGCCTCTACATAGTCCTTGAATTCCTGTACAAATTTTTCAGCTGCACATTTGTCAGAACTTGCAGCCTCCCCATGCTTTACCACACTGTGTATGCCACTACACTTCTTAAATCTCTAAAACCAGCCTTTGTTGGCCCTAAATTCACTAACAGCAGCACTTGTTCCAGGCATTTTCTTTACAAGATCCACATGCAACTGCCTTGCCTTCTCACAAATAATTAACTCCACAACACTATCTCCCACTAATTGTTTTTTGGTGATCCACAACAACAATAATTTTTCCTTTCTTCTATTATCATTGACCTTTCTTTGGTTAGCACATTTACTCCTTTCACAACATTAGCTTCCTTGATTTCTATTTTCTTTGCCAGGATAGAAGTGATTGTTGATTTGTTTTTCCCATACATCCTGGCACTCTCATACTTTTCAACAACTTCTTTTTAAAGTTCCATAGTGTTTCTCACTTTCTTTACCAAAGGAACTTTACTAGGATCTTTCTTTGGGGCCATGGTTACTCATTTCGCAGTCGCACTTAATGGATAACCACGAAAAACAATGGATTATAGAGAAATGTTTGGATGAATGAGCAGAAGCTTCCTCACTCACCCAGAGACAAACCCAGACTGACGCACGAGCAGCTGGCAGCGGTGGGTTGACGCATCCCATATGGCAGATAAGCGAAATAACAGCCGATAACCAGAAGCCGAAAAACCGGCCGATAAGCGAGTTGGCCGATAAGCGAGTTGGCCGATAAGTGGAACGGATGATAACCGAGGGTCCACTGTACTTGAATTTATTCATTTATATTCCCTCTTTGCCTTCCATAACTGATCATTCAACATCACCACCACTGCTTCCTCAGCTTTAACTTTATCAGAGACACCCGACTTAATCCCATTGATTTCTCCCCACTGAAAATCTCCTACCCCCTCATCTCTGTTTCTCTTAGAGCCAGGACACCCAGTTTCTTTTCAGTCACAACATTCACTATCATCTCTATCTTATCATCTGCAATATCTCCACACACATTCAAACATACAAACTTTATATACAATATGCATTCAGATATAAACGACTATAAAACTTAAATCTTGAACAAACTTACGAGTTTCCATTTTACTGCGAAGGCCATTGAGTGGAACATCATACGATCGATCAACAGCAGCGCGAAAACTCTCATTGCAGCCTCGTCCCCTCGGCACTCGACCTGAGCCCATCCGATGACCCTCTTCTTCCAATGCCATCTATAAAAATTAATTCTCTTCAAAAATTTTCAAAATAATTATGAGTAACAAAAAACTTAATTAGTAATTGATTATTTAGTATTCTTAAAAAAGAATGACAGTGAAAAAGAGACAGAAAAAATGAAATTCAAACTAATAAAAATAGCCAAGAAAAAGGCAAATTTATTCAGCTTTTATACATAAATATGGATGATTCATCTTAAAAAAAAAAAACTGCCCTAAGGGAATGTAAGTGAAGGATACAGATATTATGCATATGACAAACTAAAATACAGTAACATACTGAATGAAGCAATATTCAAAAAACCTTTACATGAATGTGACAAACTCTGCCAGTATTTCTAATAAAACCTTAATCCCACTTGACTTTGAAGAAGCCACTGATAGTAATAATGTTGGCAGAATTACCGACAATTTATTTTTTAACACGTGGGCCATTTCCCACCGAGGCAGAGTGACCCAAAAGAAAGAAAAAACTTTCATTATCATTCAACACTTTCACCATCACTTAATATATGATCACTGTCTTTGCAAAGGCACCCAGATACGACAGTTTAGATAGTCACTCCAAACTGTCAATATCCCAAACCCCTCTTTTAAAGTGCAGGCGTTGTACATCCCATTTCCAGGATTCAAGTCCGGCTAACCGGTTTCCCTAAATCCCTTCACAAAATATTATGCTGCTCACACTCCAACAGCTCACCGGGTCCCAAACACCATTTGTCTCCATTCACTTCTATTTAACACGGTCATGCACTCTTGCTGCGTGGTAAAAGGACATGTGCAACTAATGTGACATTTTACTGTGGCAAAATTTCACTCTCCAGGAGCTTTATAGTGTTTGTAACAGCCTGACACAGCTCCTGGAGAGCAAAATGTTGCCACAATAAAATGTCATATTAGTTACACTTGTGTCCTTTACCTAGACCACTGATAGCACGCCAATGTACTTTTCCTTGCCTCACACAATTTCCTTTCTCAGTTGTAACTATCAAATGCATTTATCTTTGATATCTAGTAGTTTGGTTTAGGGGTGGTGGGTGCTTATTTGTTTGGTATAATTTGATCAGAAATATGGATTTTTAAAGTCCTATTGTTTTGGAGAGATGTTCAGACATTTTTTGACTCTTAATTGTCTTTAGCTCAAATATAAAGATTTTTTCTTAACTCAACAGCCATACTCACTTATACACACAAAAAACTGCAACAAAATGATATGACAAAAAATGCCCATCTGATGCCTGGTTGCATTGAAACTCATACAAAAGAGTGTATTGCACAACATAATCTATGCTGCTGCCATATTTCACCCAGAAAGTGTGTAAAAATTTGAGTTTGGTAACTTTTTGATAGCACCTCATACAAGGAATTGCGAATAAAGCCCTTGCTATCTTCAAGAGGGCGCTTGATAAAGTTCCTGATAAGTTTAGATTTAGAAAGGATATATGAAAGTATTGGTTTGGAAATAGGGTAGTTGATGAGCGGAACAGTCTGCCTAGTAGGGTTACTGAAGCTAAAATATTGGGAAGTTTCAAATTTAGGTTGGATAAATACATGGGGAATCAAATTCAAAATGGGAATTGACACAGTTACTTTTTGCTGATGATACTGTGCTTATGGGAGATTCTAAAGAAAAATTACAAAGGTTAGTGGATGAGTTTGAGAATGTGTGTAAAGGTAGAAAGTTGAAAGTGAACATAGAAAAGAGTAAGGTGATGAGGGTATCAAATGATTTAGATAAAGAAAAATTGGATATCAAATTGGGGAGGAGGAGTATGGAAGAAGTGAATGTTTTCAGATACTTGGGAGTTGACGTGTCGGCGGATGGATTTATGAAGGATGAGGTTAATCATAGAATTGATGAGGGAAAAAAGGTGAGTGGTGCGTTGAGGTATATGTGGAGTCAAAAAACGTTATCTATGGAGGCAAAGAAGGGAATGTATGAAAGTATAGTAGTACCAACACTCTTATATGGATGTGAAGCTTGGGTGGTAAATGCAGCAGCGAGGAGACGGTTGGAGGCAGTGGAGATGTCCTGTCTAAGGGCAATGTGTGGTGTAAATATTATGCAGAAAATTCGGAGTGTGGAAATTAGGAGAAGGTGTGGAGTTAATAAAAGCATTAGTCAGAGGGCAGAAGAGGGGTTGTTGAGGTGGTTTGGTCATTTAGAGAGAATGGATCAAAGTAGAATGACATGGAAAGCATATAAATCTATAGGGGAAGGAAAGAGGGGTAGGGGTCGTCCTCGAAAGGGTTGGAAAGAGGGGGTAAAGGAGGTTTTGTGGGTGAGGGGCTTGGACTTCCAGCAAGCGTGCGTGAGCGTGTTAGATAGGAGTGAATGGAGACGAATGATACTTGGGACCTGACGATCTGTTGGAGTGTGAGCAGGGTAATATTTAGTGAAGGGATTCAGGGAAACCGGTTATTTTCATATAGTCGGACTTGAGTCCTGGAAATGGGAAGTACAATGCCTGCACTTTAAAGGAGGGGTTTGGGATATTGGCAGTTTGGAGGGATATGTTGTGTATCTCTATACATATATGCTTCTAAACTGTTGTATTCTGAGCACCTCTGCAAAAGCAGTGATAATGTGTGAGTGTGGTGAAAGTGTTGAATGATGATGAAAGTATTTTCTTTTTGGGGATTTTCTTTCTTTTTTTTTTTTGGGTCACCCTGCCTCGGTGGGAGACGGCCGACTTGTTGGAAAAAAAAAAAAAAAAAAAAAAAAAAAAAAAAAAAAAAAATACATGAGTAAGAGGGGTTGGATTTGAGTGGGACTTGTACACGAGTAAAATTGATTTATCATAGCTTATTGTTTGGGTAGCGCTGAAAATGGGTTTGGCAAATATTCTATTAGTGGGATGGATTTGTGTAGGACATGCCTAGTATGGGCCAACAGGGCTGGTGCAGTGTTCCTCCTTTCTTATGTTCTTATGAAGTTAGTCTCTAATCAGCTGGACTGTGGTGCCTATGCTGAACTGTATGCAGCTAGCATGAACAGCTCTACTGATCAGGCTGTCATCCAGAAGGCCTGGTCTGGGACCAGGCCGCAGTGAGCAATGACCTCCGAAATTGATTACAAATAACACAACCAAGCGACAAAAAAAAAAAAAAGACTCATTGGATGGAGCTCTACCTGGCCTAGGGTCTGTCTTATGTGGTCTGGATTACTGAGCACTAACTGTGTAATGCAGAAATTTTGAATAACATAGCTTAGTAATAGTAAAGCAAAATACAACACTGATGCAAATGTTACAAAAACATGAGTAAAAGATTATGATACTTTACTTCATGTTAAAGGTATAACAATGAAAGCAATTCTTACTGACATAAATACTAACCTCTTGGACCATGGTCTGTAGAGACTCCAGGCTGGAAGACTTCTTCATGCCCAATCCTGGACCAAAATCTAATCTTGATCTCAAAGCATCTGGGAATTATTTGTATTTCTTTGTTATTTTATGAACATATTTGTCAATTAGGTAGAGGAAAACTGATTCTGCTGAAGCAAATAGATATTCAATTTTGTAATTTTTCAATTATTTACAGTATATGGATACTGTACTGAATGCTGTTAAATAATGTTAGCAACAAACACAAGACAAAATGTACATACCACAAACTCATGCAAGCACATTCTTATCATAATTAGTTTAAAGCTTTATAAAACAGATGTTACACAATATAAGCATTTGTTTTATTATTATCAAAGTGTTATATCTGGCCTAATTAAATTTGTATCAATTAACTTATAAATAATTCTGAAGGAAACCTTACTTATTAATAAGATTTAAAGTAAGGACCCAAATTGATTTAAGGATATTTGTATTAAGGATAATCAATCTTAGAAATCTAATCTGGTCAATGAATAAATAATTTGCAGAAGAGTTATCCATCATGAGTCATTTGTATAAGATACAGAAGTTTCTGAATAATGACAACTAATACCCTTTATGTAATATTGTGTCATCTACAAGAACGTTTTTTTATTTACTACTGTTGGAGATTCATAAGACTATAACTAGTATAAATTTCCCACGCTATGACTTGAAAGGAGTACATTAGCCTATAGCTTCAAATAGAGAAAAATAATTGTGAATTTTGGAAACAAAATATATTTAATGAATGTCCTTTAGATTTAACCCCTTGACTGTCGCAACCCCCAATCCTGAGGTGTCTACTGGTGTCGCAAAATTTAAAAAAAAAAAAAAAATTCTTATGAAATGATATAGATTTTCCCGATTGAAATGACACCAAAAAACGAAATTTGATGGAAAACTGACGGAATTATGCTCTCGCGAAGTTAGCGACCTCGGCGCTGTTTACAAATCGGCGATTTCGCCCACTTTGAGCCCTATTTTCGGCTAATTCCGTTGTTCCAGTCGCCCAAACTCATAGCTATTTCTTTAGAACTCCATTTTTTCTATCGATTGAGTACAAGAAACTGCCCATTTACCAATTTCAACTACCTAATAATGTGGTCAGAAATTTGCAATTTGGCCAATTTCACGAAAACTAAAAAATATGACAATTTCAAAATAAGGTCCAGAATGAACAATGCAGACATTCCTGGCTCTAAAGTAACATTTTCTTTGTTCATCAGTCATGTCTCCAGGCCCCTCTGATATTGCTCTTGCTTTCTATTTTGAATTTTTATTCAAACAAAAAATAGAAGACTTACTATTATGCAGACTACTGCAATACTGTAATAATTGTATAAATAACATCAACCCATTCATGACTGCATATTAGAATGGCTAGTTGGACATTTATTGGACAATGGCATCATTTGTTTACTTTTGAACATTGGCAAAAATCAAACATTTCCCCTACTTTGAGCTCCATTTCTAGGTTCTTTTTATAGTAAAATCAATCAAAATCACCTCTATTTCTATAATATGTTTTCCATTCTATCAAATGAGATCAAGAAAACGAGAATACAACCATAAATATTATATGAAAATAGACCACAAAGTCGGCATTTTAATTAAAAAAAAAGGTCGGAGTTTTTTGTTTCTCATTATGCACTGCGTGCTCCAGGATTTTTTTTATATGGTGCACACTGACCACACAGACCCATTCTCTCACATGTGGGCCTACCAGCTTTCTCCTGCTTGATTTGAAGCCGCTAGAATTTATGAGTATATATACGTCAAACACGGTACCTCGTAAGACGTATATATACAGCCGCGATAGTCAAAGGGTTAAAAACTACACATTCTTCTTAGTCACTTAGATAATATGGCACTAGTATAATCTAGTTGAAGATTAAAAGTCACAATAGTATGGCTGGAACAAGTCGAAGTTACCCACAAACTGGAAACAAGTCTTCAAATTGATTTCAGTTGGTCCAGGACCATTATCAAGTCATGACTTGATAATGGTCCAGGACTGACCAAAACAATGTCCCAATTTTTATCTCCAATTTGTGAGTTAACTGTGAATAATACAATTCTCCCCATATACGGGTTGTCACATTTAAGTACCGTATTAAGACGACACGGCTGGATCTGAATATTTAATTAAAGTTCCTTTTTCATTCCGGCGAACTCTGGTTTCTTATTTCAAAAATATTTTAATTCTATTGCCCATGATATAAACTTCATGTTAAGTTAATTTTTTAAAAATCATATGGCATGAACCAATTTCCAACTATGAGGAAGGCAGAGCCTTTAACTAATTATTAAATAAAGACACATTTCAAAAGAATTTCAAGAGGAACTACACAAAATGATTACAGTTGTATCAACATGTCCATGACCAACAGAGCCAGAAGACCCCATTCCAGATAGCACCAATTCCCAACATTTACCCTGTGATGAAATGTGCTCATGCGAAGAAGGATGGTGTGCATGATTGGTGCGCTGGAGAGTTTGAGAGGCTAGCGATTCATCAGATGAGGCACGAACCAGCTTCCCCATCACAGGTTCCCGACTCAACAATTCTCGGTTACGGGCAGCTACACGGACAAACAATCAAGTGATTTTTAAGTTATGAATGTTTATCATATAAAAATTAGGTAGTTTAATAAGAAAAGCACTGAGTTTGTATTGTTAAAAGTACACTGGAAATACAAGCAAAGATGTTAATAATATACTGTACAGACTTCATTTATGTTACTAAATGTATTGTAAACGTATTTACAAGACATATTATTAAATTAATTAGGTTCACCTGCACAATAAAAAGTAGAGTAAAGCAAGACAAATATTATTCTTCAGACTTATCTAAATATTATACTATCAATTATTTATGATGTACAAACTTCCTTTAATGCATTGATGGAATAACAGTGCATTATGTGGTCTTGGGATGTTCAAATGCTAACAAAAGCATGATATATGCAAACAGGAGGTGTAATAATGATAAGTGGTGAAGACACTAGTGGTGGCAAAGTCTTTTATTGGTACAACATTTCATCTTTGAATGGGCTTTTTCAGATACATCTACTCCTTAAAAAAAAATATATATATAGATAAACAAAAAAGGCCATTCATGGGAAAACATTACCAATGAAAAAAAACTTTCCTGCTACTAGTATTTTTCTTCCACTAATTCAAGGAAAACATGAATGGGAGAACAAGGAACTGAAGGATGTTTTGTAATTTTGTGAAGTATAATTACATCTAAAATCTATCATTCAATAAATCACAAAATAATATTTTATAGTATACCAACATACTGATGTGCCATTACTTATATAACCTAATACATTGGAAGATATATAACAGACATCACAGATAGTTACAACTACAGCATGTAACCCAGAACACAGCATGCAATTAATAAAAGCTATAAAATAAATTACACATATACTGTATAATAATATCAAGTCACAAGCCACTCACATGCAAAGAAAGAGCACAAGCAATGGATGCATCTAAGAAAAAATGATTGCATTAAGGATTAACTGTGTGGATCATGCATCACTTGCCATTCGATGAATTACTGTGTGTTTTGTAAGACAATAGCTACACCATGCACCATATTACTGAGTTGTTAGTTACCCCAGTTTGATATCATGTTGGAAAGATCCTGGCCAAAAGTGGTTCGCTGGTTCCCTTTATTGTAATGCCTTTCTAGACTGTGGGTAACTGCACTGAAAGGGCCACGAGGATACCCACACCACTGCACCTTGGGTGTTCCCCTCCCCAGGTTGCTATTCAATGGTTCAGATCCCCTTCTAAGTGAAACTCTGGTGTTTTGCAGCAATTGCTGCTTGAGCTGAGGTTTAGTACCACCTTCGGAGCTAAAAAATTTATTTGACTTTGACTTCTGCTGAACAACCAAGGATGAGCTCGCACCACTTATAGCTGAACTTGACTGTCCAGAATTAGTTGCAATGCTTTTAAATTCAGAGTCACTTTTGATTTTCTTTTTCTTTGGGGGATGAGTGTGTTGAGGCACAACAGGAGGGGGGTCAGTGGAGGAAACATCAATGCCCACCTCCCTTGACCCAGGTTTCACCTCCTCCGGAGCTCCACCTTGAGGGCAGACACCACACCAATATTACGTCTAGTACAAAAAATACTATTTTTTCTATCACTAATTATTGAATCTATGCCTTGCTTATTTTACATTTTGTCTTGGACACTTTAAAAAATTATCCAGCAGACAAAATGTATGATGTCAAGGTATACTTTAGTTACAAACCTTCAAGCTTTCCAACTGTGGTTGAATGAGTATACAATAATTTTATATTAATGATAATCTTGCAGCATCATTTAGGCAAGAAAGTGTGATACAGTACAGTTACCACTTTTGACTTAATATGAAAATGAATTTAGCATCAGTAATAAGTATTAATAACCAAACTGACAATTTTTTTTTTTAAATCTGCTATTCATCTTAACACAGTTGGAAATCTGTGAAAAAATGAGAAGGAAAAAATGAATACTAGACTAGTAAGAATTGGTTACAGATAGAAACTTCAAGATATATTTATTTCATAATTAGACCATTTGAAAAAATAAATCCAATACCACATATACTCAAGTATAAGTCAAGATTGTAAGACCAATTTTTTTTTTTTTTAGCAAAAATTGGAGGATTGACCTATTCATGCATAATACTTTGGGGGAGGGGGTAAATTCCTATAGATACTGAGGGTATACAGCACACTAGATTCCTACTTCTTAAGTATATATCTTTATATCTTATCATTATCTTATCTTTGCAGCAATGGCAAAACCACTCAGTAGCCCAATTTCACTTTAAATATAAGTACAAATAAATTTGATAATGTTCAGTAGTGCCATTTGCCCTGGTCAGACACCATTAAGAAGCTCTGGTTGGGCTCAAGAGTGCCCATAACCAAAAGTATAACAAATCCATGAATGCAAGAGAAACTTACTGTTTACAATGGCATTATAATTTATTATGTGCAACATCAAGATTATTATTCTTATAAACCTCCACCTTGACTACCTCGCATTAGTATTAAGATTAAATAAAGATTTATTAAAAAGTTAACCACTGTTATCTTGTCTAGATTTAAGTACTAGTTATTATGTACTAGGAAGAGTCTGCCCAAAATGCCCCAGCATGATAGTGGTTTTCTTAGTACTCAACAAATCAAAATTGTAATTCCACACTGTAACCTTTCCCATTCTTCCTGTTCTAAGCCCTTTCACCTATTTCTCACAAAGATCTATACACTTGGGGCCAGTGGTAATATGTAGGTCTGCAAATCAATCACAGCACCCTCAAATATGCTTTAAGTAGCATTATAATAAAAATAAAAATCCTGCCCCATGCAGTGTATAAGAAGAGCTAACCTCTGACCTAGTGTTTGAATTAAAATAGTGACTTTGGGGAGTTTTCTAAGGTTTTTCTCATTTTTTTATAGATTGTTTCTTGGTGTTAAGTGAAAGATCCGAAGGCTTACTAGCAAAATGGAGAGGATTTATGTCAGCTTCAGATTGGAAGTGACCTGAAATAGACCTCAAAGTGTGGAATTAGTGGATTTTTATTGATTTTTCTGAGGAAAGTTAGGGGACCTACTAACTTCCCCCTTCCAGTCTGCTTCAGTCACTGAGATATCCTAAACCATGATCAAGCTCTCTTGGTTGTGGTTTATTAGCCAAGAAATAGAAAAAACAAACATCTGTTTTTGTTATGATGGATTGAAAGGAGAGGGCAAGAGTTATATAAGAGACCTGAACAGAAAGGTTACTTTAGTGGCTGGAATGCCTACAATGTTTGTTTTGGACTTTTTTATAAATTATAATTTGTTGAAAATAGAATAAAATTGACAAAATTACTGAATTCTGTGAACTTTAAAAAGAATAGTTGACAAAGGACAGTTTATGATAAATGGATAGCCCAGAAGGCACACTAGGAAAATAGCCATGAATTGGTTGAGTACTGGAAATGGACTAAAATAGGGAGAAATCACTGATGAGACAAATACTCCCTAACCTTGAACTTTGCGCCTGCGTAATTCTGCAAGTATTACATCAAACTCTGCACCTTTGATCTCATTACCTTCATAAAAAATATTCTCTGCCACGGTAATAGGTAAAATTATATTATTTTTTTTAAACGGTGACACAGAAGGGGCTATCAATTTGGAGATGTCAACAGTGAAAAGGTTAAGACTAACCAATATTTTATTTCTGCTTTCAGTTCATAAATATGAACTATGAATCCTTGCTGTAATTTATTATCATAGGAAGGTAGGATGAGTACAGTATGCAAGGTTATGGAGAAGACACAGCGGGTGTCACTCTCCCCAGTTCTTAAGGTAATCATTTCCCTCAAAACTAACCATCTCTCTGTCCTCCTTGCTCACCAACCACTTATGTGTACTAGACATATATCTTATTTCTCTTTTCAGTTTATTAATATAGCTAGCATTCCACTTTTGTGAGTTCCAGTTTTGCAAGCTTTGAACATTCGCGAATGCCCACGAGGATAAAAACAGTACAGGAAAACACTTCCCACTGCGTCCCTACTACCCTCCCTCTTACCCCCTCAACAATGTTTTCATGTGTTTTATGAATGTTCGTGGTTCAATAGGTTAAGGAAGCAGTATTGTTAGGCTAAGTAAATGCTATTATTATATTTCCCTACAATATATTTGCGCATTAAACATTCGTGAATGCTACAGTACAGTATTATTATATTTCCCTACCTCATATTTGCACACCAAACATTCGCAAGGTTCTTGATCCCCTGACTCTTGTGAATATGGAGGGTCTCCTGTATTAACCCTTTCAGGGTCAAGAGGTCCTCTCTTAAACTTGTTGTTCTCGTAGTCGAAAATTTTTTGGAAAAAAAAAAATTTTTGTTTTTCTTATGAAATAATAGAGAGTCTTTTCCCAATCATAATGACACCAAAAGTATGAAATTTGATGGAAAACTTATGGAATTATGCTCTCGCGAATTTAATGGCCTCATCGATGTTTACGCATCAGCAATTTTGCCCACATTGAGCCCTATTTTAGGCCAATTCCTGTGTACTAGTCAACAAAAATCATTACTATTTTGCTAGAACTCCATTTTTTCTATCAAACGAGTACAAGAAACCACCCATGTACCAATTTCAACTATCCAATAAAGTAGTCAGAAATTGGCAATTTTGCCAATTTCACACAAATTTCAAAAGATGCCGATTTCCAAATATTGTCCAGAATAAACAAGACAGACATTCTTGGCACTAAAATAACATTTTCTCTGTTCATTAGTCACATCCCCAGGCCCCTCTTACATTTCTTTTGCTTTCCACTTTGAATTTTTATTCTCACAAAAAATAGAAGATTTACAGTTATACAGACTACTGAATTAGTGTAGAAATGGTATAAATAATATCAGCGCACTTGTGAAAGAATATTACTCACCAGTTGATGTGTACTGAATGCATGGCATTTGTTTACTTTTGAACTTTGGCAAAAATCGAACATTTCTGCTATTTTGAGCTCAATTTCAAGGTATTTTTCATTGTGAAACCAATCAAAATCATCTAAATTTCTGTAATATGTCTTTCAGTCTATAAAATGAGACCAGGAAAACTAGAATACAACCATAAATACCATACGAAAATACAGTGCAAAGTCGCTGTTTTGAACCAAAAACACGGTCAAATTTTTTTTTCTCATTATGCACTGTGTGCTGTAGGATTTTTTTTATACTGTGCACACTGACCACATAGACCCATTCTTTCATATGTAGGCCTACCAGCTTTCTCTCGCTAGATTTAACCCTTTGACTGTTTCAGGCCCCTCTCTGAAACTGTCATTCTATGTCGCTCAATTTTTGAAAAAAAAAAAATTATTTTTTCTTATGAAATGATAGAGAATCTTTTCCCGATGGTAATGACACCAAAAGTTCGAAATTTGGTCGAAAACTCGTGGAATTATGCTCCCGCGAAGTTAGCGGTCTCGGCGACATGTGTGTATCGGCGATTTCGCCGACTTTGAGCCCAATTTTCAGCCAATTCCATTGTTCCAGTTGACCAAACTCATAGCTATTTCTTTAGAACTCCATTTTATCTATCAGCTGAGCACAAGAAACCTCCCATTTACTAATTTGGACTACCCAATATGGTGGTCAGAAATTGGCAATTTGGCCAATTTCACGCAAAATAAAAAAGATGCCAATTTCAAAATAGGGTCCAGAATAAACAAGGTAGACATTCGTGGCACTAAAATAACATATGCTCTGTTCATTAGTCACATCTCTAGGCCCCTCTTATATTATTATTGCTTTCTATTTTGATTTTTTATTCATACAAAAAAATACAAAATTTACTGTTATGCAGACGACTGCATTATTGTAAAAATGGTATAAATATCAGTGCACTAATGAAAGAATATTAGACTCCCCAGTTGACGTGTATTGGACGTGTGGTGTGATTTATTTACTCTTGAACATTGGTAAAAATCGAACATTTCCGCTACTTTGAGCTCAGTTTCAAGGTCGTTTTCATCGTAAAAGTAATGAAAATCATCTCTATTTCTGTAATATGTTTTCCATTTTATCAACTAAGACCATGAAAACGCGAATACAACGATAAATACTATACGAAAATACACCTCAAAGTCGGCGTTTTATTCCAAAAAAACGATCAGTTTTTTTTTTCTCATTACGCAATGTGTGCTGCAGGATTTTTTTTATGTGGTGCACACTGACCACACAGACCCATTCTCTCACATGTGGGCCTACCAGCTTTCTCCCACTTGATTTGAAGCCGCTAGAATTATTGAGTATATATACGTCAGAAACATTGGCTCGTAAGACGTATTTATACGTCGAAAACAGTCAAAGGGTTAAAGGCGCTAGAATGTACGCATACTAGTATGTCAATAACCCTGGTGCGTAAGACGTACTAGTACGTCGGAAACCCTGAAAGGGTTAAATATGAAGAGTGATTATATTGGACAATATATAAATACAGTGGTAAATAGAGTTACGAACTTAATTAGTTCCAGAAGGATGTTTGAGTGCCGATACCGAACGAATTTGTTCCTATAAGGAATAATGTAAATTAGATTAGTCTGTTTCAGACCCCCAAAAATACACTTACAAAAGCACTTACAAAAATGCACTTACATAACTGTTCGAGTTGGGAAGTGTTTGAAACTCGAGGTACCACTGTACCATAGATAATGTTTAGTTTATTAACCCTTTGACTGTCGGTGTTGCATACGTACATCTTACGAGCCAGTGTCGGTGACATATTAGTACGCCAAAATTCTTGCGGCTTTAAATCAAGCGGGAGAAAGCCGGTAGGCCCACATATGGGAGAATGGGTCTGTGTGGTCAGTGTGCGCGGTATAAAAAAAAAAACAATGCAGCACGCAGTGCATAATGAGAAAAAACTCCTACTGTGTTTTTGGATTAAAACACCCACTTTGAGGTGTATTTTTTGTATAGTATTTATTTTTTTTTTTTTTTAACAAGTCGGCCGTCTCCCACCGAGGCAGGGTATTTATGAATTTATGTATAGTATTTATTCTCGTTTTCTTGGTCTCATTTGATAGAATGGAAGACATGTTACAGAAACAGATATGATTTTCATTGATTTCACGATGAAAAGGACCTTGAAATTGAGCTCAAAGTAGCGGGAATGTTTGATTTTTGCCAATGATCAAGAGTAAACAAATGATGTCATCGTCCAATAAGTGACCAACTAACCACTCTAATATGCAGTTACAAATGGGTTGACATTATTTATACAATTATTACAATAATGCAGTAATCTGCATAACAGTAAATCTTCTACTTTTTGTGTGAATAAAAATCCAAAATAGAAAGCAACAGTAATATAAGAGGGGCCTGGAGACATGACTAATGAACAGAGAAAATGTTACTTTAGTGCCAGGAATGTCAGCATTGTTTATTCTGGACCCTACTTTGAAATTGACATCTTTTTTAATTTGCATGAAATTGGCCAAATGGCCAATTTCTGAACACTTTATTCGGTAGTTGAAATCAGTAAATGGGCGGTTTCTTGTACTCAATCGATAGAACAAATGGAGCTCTAAAGAAACAGCTATGAGTCTGGTCGACTGGAACAATGGAATTGGCCGAAAATAACGCTCAAGTGGGTGAAATCGCCGATGTGTATATATCGCCGAGATCGCTAACTTCTCAAGAGCGTAATTCTGGAAGTTTTCCATCAAATTTCATACTTTTGGTGTCATTACCATCAGGAAAAGATTATCTATCATTTCATAACAAAAATATTTTTTTTTTTTCAAATATTTTGTGACACAAGAGAGACACTTCAGGATTTGGGGTCTCGACAGTCTAAGGGTTAATGTGAGGAAGTGCTTAAAGTAACTGCTTGAGAGAGAGGGTAGCCTACCATCCCTATCCCCATACTCCCATCACTGATACTTATTATACATTGATAATTACTAATAAACAACAAAGAAAATAAATTTAATTTCTTTCTCTGTTGTGTGCAAAGGGCATGCCTAGAATGAGCCAGTAAGTCGAATGCAGTGCTCCTCTATTCTCATATAATGAGTAGGTATGTGTAAGATCTAATTAGCATGAGCAAGTAGGTCTACTCCTGGTGCTCCTTTATTCTTTTATTTATCAAGTGTTTGGGCAGACTATGTTTTTGTCGCAAATACTGTAGAGCTTTTGATTTTTTGTCACAAATACTGTAGAGTTTTTGATGTAATTTTTCAGTATATTTTCATGTACTGACTAGTTTATTTTGCTTCGGAGCCATTGGATTCCTTTTAAAGTTTCTCTAGGGCAGACTTATACATAAAATATATATATAAGTAATTTTTAGGGAAATGTCAGATGTCAACCTAAATACGCAGTTGGGTTATACTCGAGTATATAGAGTATTATTTTTTAAATAGCTACAACACTGGCTACAAGTTAATGAATACCATAACTAAAGTTAATATGGCTCTAAATGGTTAATATTACTGTAATAAAAAATGTAAGAGCAATTCCATTTTTACAAATCATTCAGGACCTCATACAATTACAGAATAAATTAATATAATTAATAATTTCAGAACTGATGTCAGATGTTTCAGAACTTTATTATAAATGAAAATTTGTGAAAATAAATATACAATTTTTCAGAGTATGTCCTGAATAATATAATGGATACTAAGAATACCAAATGGCACCATTATAAGCTTATACAGTAAATAAAACATCACACACACAAACAAGAAGGAACTACTTTCTTAACTCTTACACTGAGATTTAAAACACTACACGGGCTATTAAAAGTATTACATACAGAATTCAAAGTGAGCCACACTTATCTTGATTCTGAAGAAATAAAAGGAAGGAAACTGTGATAACACTAAAACCTCATACTCTGAGAATTCACGTAAGTGACATATTAAATCAGGAAACTAAGATGCCTCCAAAACTGCAGTATTCCCACCTGTTGAATGTCCAAGCCCCTCACACACAAAACCTCCTTTACCCCTTTTCTCCAACCTTTCCAAGGATAACCCTTAACTCTCCATTACAAATTTATACACACTCCAAGTCATCATATTTTGCTACATCCTCTCTATATGTTCAAACCACCTCTACAACCCCTCCTCAGCCCTCTGGATAAAACTTTTAGAAACTACTTCCTCCTTAAGTCCACACTAAGAATTCTCTGCATAATATTTACACCACACATTGCCCTCAGACACATCTCCACTGCCTCCAGGCTTCTCCTCGATGCAACATTCACAATCCATGCTTCACACCCACATAAGGGTATTGGTACCACTATATTCTCACATATTCCCCTCTTTGCCTCCATGGATAACATTCTTTGTCTCCACAGGTACCTCAATGCACCACCCACCTTTTTCCCTTCATCAATTCTAATGGTTAACCTCATCTTTCATACACATATCCACAAACAAGTCCACTCCCAAATATCTGAACACACTTACTTCCTCTATACTCACTCCCTCCAATCTGATATCCAATTTTTCATTACTTAACTCGTTGAATACCCTCATCACGTTGCTCTAATCTATGTTCACCTTCAGCTTCCTCCCTTTACACACCCTCTCAAAGGTCATTGTTTAACATTTTCAAGTTCCACTTACAAGAAGCTTTATTAAAGGCAAAAACATTATCATAATAAAGATTCTCCTCTTGTAATATGTCTTTTTTAACTACTTGTCCTCTTACAGCCATATTCTAAATATGGAATAAATATATAATAACCTAAAGTACTAGAATATCTCTGAAGACACCTAATACAAATAAAAAAGACATATAATACACATACCCTCTGCAGCCATCACTCCTAGTCCTTGACTGGTGGATAGTTTATCCTGGGCTAGCATAAGTTGCTTCTGCCTCTCCCTCTCTTCTCTAGTATGAGAAATAACAAGACACATGTTACCAAGTTTATGATCCACAAAATTATTCAGTGATGAAAACAGAACATTAATAATTAAAGTACTCTTAGTTAATTATAAAAAAAATACACTAGCATATCCCATACAACATGACAGTTTTGCCTCAGAAAATACAGTATATTCTGTATTGTACATAGGAATGTGTATGTATGTAAACTCAATGTATTTGCAGTGCTCCTCTTTCTTCTCCTTCGACTAACTCCTCCACTACTACTACTATACTACTACTACTACTATACTACTAATACTATACTACTACTACTATACTACTACTACTATACTACTGCTACTACTATACTACTACTACTACTATACTACTACTACTACTATACTACTGCTACTACTATACTACTACTACTACTACTATACTACTACTACTATACTACTATTACTATACTACTATTACTATACTACTATTACTATACTACTACTACTATACTACTACTATACTACTACTATACTACTGCTACTACTATACTACTACTACTATACTACTACTATACTACTACTACTATACTACTACTACTATACTACTACTATACTACTACTACTACTATACTACTACTATACTACTACTACTACTATACTACTACTACTATACTACTGCTACTACTATACTACTACTACTATACTACTACTACTATACTACTACTACTACTATATTACTACTATACTACTACTACTACTATACTACTACTATACTACTACTGCTATACTACTACAACTATACTACTACTATACTATTGCTACTATACTACTGCTACTATACTACTATTACTATACTACTACTACTATACTACTACTATACTACTACTACTATACTACTACTATACTACTACTACTATACTACTACTATACTATACTACTATACTACTACTATACTATACTACTATACTACTACTACTATACTATACTACTATACTACTACTACTATACTACTACTACTATACTACTACTATACTACTGCTACTACTATACTACTACTATACTACTACTATACTACTACTATACTACTACTACTATACTACTACTACAACTACTATACTACTACTACAACTACTATACTACTACTACAACTATACTACTGCTACTACTATACTACTACTACTACTATACTACTGCTACTACTATACTACTGCTACTACTATACTACTGCTACTACTATACTACTGCTACTACTATACTACTGCTACTACTATACTACTGCTACTACTATACTACTGCTACTACTATACTACTGCTACTACTATACTACTACTACACTACTACTACTATACTACTACAACTACTATACTACTACTACTACTATACTACTGCTACTACTACTATACTACTGCTACTACTACTATACTACTACTACAACTACTATACTACTACTACAACTACTATACTACTGCTACTATACTACTGCTACTATACTACTACTACTATACTACTACTACTATACTACTACTACTATACTACTACTACTATACTACTACTATACTACTACTATACTACAATACTACTACTACTACTACTACTATACTACTACTACTATACTACTACTACTACTATACTACTACTACACTACTACTACTACTATACTGCTACTACTATACTACTACTACTACTACTACTTTACCCTTCACTCCTCCTTTCTATATTTTGTCCCACATGTACCACCACTCCCCCTACTTTCACTACCACCCCTACTACTACCTCCATTTCCAGCCTTACCTCTAAAACTACTACCTTGCTTGGTCCTGTCCCTGTCTGCTTGCCTATACATACTGGTTCCCTTTATCTTTCATGTTAGTGTGACTTTACAAATGGTCCAAGTCGGACCGAAACATCACCAGAAACTTTCTTCTATGTGCGGGTTATTTGTGCATTGTTCCAGTCATGGTATTATGTCTTTTTGTTCTTTACAGCACCATATTAAGTATCTGGAAGAGTGCTTTAATGCTTTTATTGTTTTAATTTTTAACAATATTCTGATTTAACAGAATAATGTTTAAAAATAACATTATTCCATTACATCGAGGGTTAACTGTACATTGCACATACGAATGTATGTATTATGTATGTATATAGTATGTACTATGTATAAATATATTTTGCATGCAAGAATAGATGTATGTACATAAATCCCTTTGACTTTAAAATTTTTTATTTAAATTTAGTTTGCCACATAGGTAATTTCCATAATGTACCGTACAGGGTTCTCTGACTTGAGTAATACCTTGTGTACCTAATTTTCCTTAGACTGCTGTCAAGATTCATCACTTCCCCCAAGTATGGTCCTAGACAAGATCTCCTGGTTGCTGGTCTGAACAACTAGGATGTTGCTGTTGGCTGCATGTAGCCTAATGTATGCACAACAGCCTGGCAGATCAGGAATTAATTTGAGGAATCTATCAAGTTGCCTCTTGAAGACAGCCAAAAGTTTGTTGGTAATTCCCATTATACACAAAGGAAAGGCACTGAAAAGTCTGGGACCTCTGAAATATCAAGCTCTCTCTTACTGCACTCGTCATGTACTTGCTTTCATCAACCGCCAGGGAGGTACTACCGTCCTGCCAAGTGAGTGTAAAACGAAAGCCTGTAATTGTTTTACATGATGGTAGGATTGCTGGTGTCCATTTTTCTGTCTCATAAACATGCAAGATTTCAGATACGTTTTGCTACTTCTACTTACACTTAGGTCACACTACACATGCATGTACAAGCATATAGTGGTCCCTCGCTTTTCGTAGTTCTCGGCAATCGTAAATTTCGCCAATCATAGGGGTATTTTCGTATAAACATGGACTCACTTTTCAAAGGTTGACTCGCGAATAGTAGTTCATCTGGGACGCGTACGCATGGTGTGAGCAGGGGCGGCCTCCCTACCCAGCCAGTCTGGCATTGTTTACCAGTGATTGAAGGTCCCCTCAAGTGCTCCTACGAAATATTTCATAATATTCCACTCATTTTAGTGCTTGCAATTACTAAATAAGCTACCATGGCTCCAAAGAAAGCTCCTAGTGCCAAGCCTGTGGTAAAGAAGGTGAGAAATATGTACAGTGACAAAGTCTTGGGCCATTTTAGGGAAGTGTTAAAGAGACGCTAGAAACAGAGCTCTCTCCACAGTTACTTTGCGAGACAGGACTAGAGTGACTCTCAAGGTGGTCCTAGTGGCATTAAGAAACAGAGAAGAGAAGCAACCCCAGAGAAGCAATTGGTACCTGAGGTGTTGCTGGAAGGGGATTCCCCTGCCAAACTGTAAACAATCCAATCTCTCTCCTCCTCCAGTCTCCCATACACTAAGAAGAATCTTCAATGAAGGTAAGTGTTATGCTGTTAATGTTTCATTCATCATTTCCCATTGTATTGTTTATGTACTACATGTATATTTCATGTAAAAAATTTTTTTGTTTTAATACTTCTGGGTGTCAGGAATGGATTAATTGTATTTACATTATTTCTTATGGGGAAAACTGATTCGCAAATTGTAAATTTCTTTTATAGTAGCTCCTCCAGGAACGGATTAATTACGAAAAACGAGGGACTACTGTATATATACACACCCCTCTGGGTTTTCTTTCTATTTCTTGTCCTTATTTATTTCCTCTTACCTCCATGGGGAAGTGGAATAGAATTCTTCCTCCGTAAGCCATGTGTGTTGCAAGAGGCAACTAAAATGCCAGGAGCAAAGGGCTAGTAACCCCTTCTCCTGTATATATTACTAAATGTAAATGGAGAAACTTTCGTTTTTCCTTTTGGGCCACCCGCCTCAGTGGGATACGGCCGGTGTGTTGAAAGAAAGAATAAACTTGCTTTCATATGGAGCAATTTCAGTGTGCAGGTTTGGGATCAATCCTTCCAGGATTTTCCATGTGTAAATTATGACATACCTTTCTCACCTACATTCCAAAGAGTGAATTTCAAGAGACTTAAAGCATTCCCAGTAGTTTAACCCTTAAACTGTCCAAATGTAGATCTATGTTTGCGCGCATAGCGCTCTGACCTTGATTTTCTCCATAAGAAAGCATGTAAATAAAACATAGATCTACATTCGGAGCGCTACGCGAGCGAACGTAGTTCTACGTTTGAACAGTTTAAGCGTTAATCAAATGATAATGAGCAGTGAATGTTCTCTGTACATTTTCTAGCTCAGCTGGACCAAAATGCCATCATAAATTTCATTCTATGTGCGGGTTATTTGTGCACTGTTCCTATAATGGTACTGTGCTTTTTATTCTTTTCTGACAGAATGAAAGAGAATTTTCTGAATCTAATAAGACTAAAATGAGTGGAATCTAATCAAAATTTGCAATTTTATGGCATGCTGAAGTTGGTAAAAAATTTCACTCAGAAGCATAAATGCACCAGCGATATTTACGTTTTACAATCTGACATAAAGATATTGTTTTTAAATTACTTTTAATGTTTAACACCATGCACATTAGTTTCTTACACTATTAGATGCATTTAAAGATGTTTTAGCACTTTCAACATGGGGAAATGCACTGCTCCACTTGGAATATACAGTAAAATTGTTCTTTATTCTATCTTCTTCTTTCAACAAATCAGCCGTATCCCACCGAGGCAAGGTGGCCCAAAAAGAAAAACAAAAGTTTCTCTTTTTAACCCTTTCAGGGTCGCCAGTCCCTCTCCGAGATTTGTTCTCAGTGTCACCCAAATTTCAAAAAAAAAATATTTTTTCTTCTTAAGAAAAGATAGAGAATCTTATACCGATCATAATGACACCAAAAGTATGAAATTTGATGGAAAACTTACGAAATTATGCTCTCACAAAGTTAGTGGTCTCGACGATGTTTACGCATCGGTAATTTTGCCCACTTTGAGCCCTATTTTCGGCCAATTCCTGTGTACTAGTCAACAAAAATCATAACTATTTTGCTAGAACTCCATTTTTTCTATCAAATGAGTACAAGAAATCACCCATTTACCGATTTCAACTATCCAATAAAGTGGTCAGAATTTAGCAATTTTGCCAATTTCACACAAATTTCAAAAGATGCCAATTTCCGAATAGGGTCCAGAATAAACAAGAAAGACATTCCAGGCACTAAAATAACAAGTTCTCTGTTCGTTAGTCACATCCCCAGGCCCCTCTTATATTTCTTTGGCTTTCCACTTTGAATTTTTATTCTAACAAAAATTAGAAGATTTACTGTTATGTAGACTACTGCATTAGTGTAGAAATGGTATAAATAATATCAGCGTACTTGTGAAAGAATATTAGACTCACCAGTTGACGTGTATTGGACGCTTGGTATGATTTGTTTACTTTTGAACTTTGGTAAAAATCGAACATTTCTGCTACTTTGAGCTCAATTTCAAGGTACTTTTCATTGTAAAACCAGTCAAAATCATCTCAATTTCTGTAATGTGTCTTTCATTCTATAAAATGAGACCAGGAAAACTAGAATACAACCATAAATCCCATACAAAAATGCAGTGCAAAGTTGCTGTTTTAATCCAAAAACACGGTCAAAGTTTTTTTTTCTCATTACGCACTGTGTGCTGCAGGATTTTTTTTATACTGCGCACACTGACCACATAGACCCATTCTTTCATATGTAGGCCTACCAGCTTTCTCTAACTAGATTTGAGGGCGCTAGAATATAGGCGTACTAGTACGTCAAAAACCGTGGGGCGTAAGCTGTACTAGTACGGCTGAAACCCTGAAAGGGTTAACTTTAGTAATGTATACAGGAGAAGAGGTTAGGAGCCCTTGCTCCCAACATTTTAGTCATCTCTTATAACATGCATGGCTTAAGGAGGAAGAATTCTGTTCCACTTCCCCATGGAGATAAAAGGAAATAAACAAGAACAAGTGAGAAAATAGAAAAAACCCAGAAGGGTGTGTAGTATATATATATATGCTTGTACATGCATGTGTAGCATGACCTAAGCATAAGTAGAAGTAGCAAGAAGTACCTGAAATCTTGTATGTTCACAAGACAGAAAAAAAAAACGCCAGGAATCCTACAATCATATAAAACAATACAGGTTTTCGTTTTACACTCACTTGGCAGCATGGTAGTACTTCCCCGGGTGGCTGCTGTATACCTTCCTACTACCTAGGTCTTCATTCTATATTTTTTACTATTTTATTCTAACACTATATACAAGAAATACTTATAATACAACAATTGTTTCAAAGTGTAATTACTCTTCAAAACATGGAAACAAGTCACTCTGACTTTACTAGGTTGTCCTGAGTTAAATATAGTGTGCACTTTGTGGCTGAATTCCACTGTATCTGGTAGGGAAGCTGGTGGTGAAACAACAGCTCCTGCTTTCACTGTTTACTTAAGCTAGTTAGGCATACTAGTACGTCAGACACAGTCACGTCAGACAGTCATCACCTGTGGATCCTCCTGGCCACAGATTTTTTTCAAATGTATGAAGAGATTGCAGAAGACCCAAAGAGTTGCAATGAGGTCAAATAGATTTATAGGTAACACATTTATAGGTACAAAAAATTTTTTATTATTTATTTTTTTTATTATCACACTGGCCGATTCCCACCAAGGCAGGGTGGCCCAAAAAAGAAAAACTTTCACCATCATTCACTCCATCACTGTCTTGCCAGAAGGGTGTTTTATACTACAGTTTTTAAACTGCAACATTAACACCCCTCCTTCAGAGTGCAGGCACTGTACTTCCCATCTCCACGACTCAAGTCCGGCCTGCCGGTTTCCCTGAACCCCTTCATAAATGTTACTTTGCTCACACTCCAACAGCACGTCAAGTATTAAAAACCATTTGTCTCCATTCACTCCTATCAAACACGCTCACGCATGCCTGCTGGAAGTCCAAGCCCCTCGCACACAAAACCTCCTTTACCCCCTCCCTCCAACCTTTCCTAGGTCGACCCCTACCCCGCCTTCCTTCCACTACAGACTGATACACTCTTGAAGTCATTCTGTTTCGCTCCATTCTCTCTACATGTCCGAACCACCTCAACAACCCTTCCTCAGCCCTCTGGACAACAGTTTTGGTAATCCCGCACCTCCTCCTAACTTCCAAACTACGAATTCTCTGCATTATATTTACACCACACATTGCCCTCAGACATGACATCTCCACTGCCTCCAGCCTTCTCCTCGCTGCAACATTCATCACCCATGCTTCACACCCATATAAGAGCGTTGGTAAAACTATACTCTCATACATTCCCCTCTTTGCCTCCAAGGACAAAGTTCTTTGTCTCCACAGACTCCTAAGTGCACCACTCACCCTTTTCCCCTCATCAATTCTATGATTCACCTCATCTTTCATAGACCCATCCGCTGACACGTCCACTCCCAAATATCTGAATACATTCACCTCCTTCATACCCTCTCCCTCCAATCTGATATCCAATCTTTCATCACCTAATATTTTTGTTATCCTCATAACCTTACTCTTTCCTGTATTCACTTTTAATTTTCTTCTTTTGCATACCCTACCAAATTCATCCACCAATCTCTGCAACTTCTCTTCAGAATCTCCAAAGAGCAGTGTCATCAGCAAAGAGCAACTGTGACAACTCCCACTTTATGTGTGATTCTTTATCTTTTAACTCCACGCCTCTTGCCAAGACCCTCTCATTTACTTCTCCTACAACCCCATCTATAAATATGTTAAACAACCACGGTGACATCACACATCCTTGTCTAAGGCCTACTTTTACTGGGAAATAATTTCCCTCTTTCCTACATACTCTAACTTGAGCCTCACTATCCTCGTAAAAACTCTTCCCTGCTTTCAGTAACCTACCTCCTACACCATACACCTGCAACATCTGCCACATTGCCCCCCTATCCACCCTGTCATACGCCTTTTCCAAATCCATAAATGCCACAAAGACCTCTTTAGCCTTATCTAAATACTGTTCACTTATGTGTTTCACTGTAAACACCTGGTCCACACACCCCCTACCTTTCCTAAAGCCTCCTTGTTCATCTGCTATCCTATTCTCCGTCTTACTCTTAATTCTTTCAATAATAACTCTACCATACACTTTACCAGGTACACTCAACAAACTTATCCCCCTATAATTTTTGCACTCTCTTTTGTCCCCTTTGCCTTTATACAAAGGAACTATGCATGCTCTCTGCCAATCCCTAGGTACCTTACCCTCTTCCATACATTTATTAAATAATTGCACCAACCACTCCAAAACTATATCCCCACCTGCTTTTAACATTTCTATCTTTATCCCATCAATCCCGGCTGCCTTACCCCCTTTCATTTTACCTACTGCCTCACGAACTTCCCCCACACTCACAACTGGCTCTTCCTCACTCCTACAAGATGTTATTCCTCCTTGCCCTATACACGAATTCACAGCTTCCCTATCTTCATCAACATTTAACAATTCCTCAAAATATTCCCTCCATCTTCCCAATACCTCTAACTCTCCATTTAATAACTCTCCTCTCCTATTTTTAACTGACAAATCCATTTGTTCTCTAGGCTTCCTTAACTTGTTAATCTCACTCCAAAACTTTTTCTTATTTTCAACAAAATTTGTTGATAACATCTCACCCACTCTCTCATTTGCTCTCTTTTTGTGTGTATTAATGTGTTGGACATACAGTTGTCACTTGAATACTAGTACATTGGACACAGTTAAAGTGGGGTATCTTTTAAGCTCATTCCAGACATTCAGTAATTTTTCTGTCTTAAGACATGGGTCATGTTTATCACATGAGACCCAGCTGAAAGCTTATATAACACCTCCATTGTTTCAAAACACTTGCACTTTCAAGCTTATTCTCCATTGCATTTTCAGAAAAACTGATGCTCCTCTCGAGTACCATGGGTAACTTCCAGTGACAAGGTGGTGTGAAGATCCAAGCTCACTTAACCCTTAAACTGTCCAAACGTAGATCTACGTTTTTTCAACATTTGAAAGTATGTAAAAAAATGTAGACCTTGTTTTTTTTTTTTTTACATTTGAAAATGTGTAAAAAAAACTTTGATCTACATTTTTTTTTTGTTATATTTGAAAATATGTAAAAAAAACTTTTGGAGCACTACGCATGTGAATGTAGATCTGCTTGGACAGTTTAAGGGTTAAATCATGTATGAGTGAGTGGGTATGGTCATCCACAAAGCAATTGGTGCATGGGAGGCTGCTAACATCATAGGTCTACAACAGACCTCCCTTCTAAAAATAATGGATTCGATTGAAAGCACCCTGTGGCATGGGGAGAAATTGCCATATCTCTTGGAGTGTTCTAATGCAGTTTGACATGTTTGACATGACTGATGCTTATTTTCCCCAAATTCACATCTTATGGTGTGCTTACTGTTTTTTCCTGTGTAACAAGATGGAAAACAAGATTTCACTAGAGTTTTATCAAAAATTTACTGTGTGAAAGTGCAATACATTAAAGTTCAATGTACATAAGAGGTTAAGACCCACTGCACCTAGGGCACAGACTCTAGACAGTGGTAGATTCTTTATGCAGCTACCTACCTGATGCACCTGGTAATGGTTCTAAAGATCACAGATGAACACCCAATTAAGTTATACATACATTAGGAACCATTTCTCCAATCTACTGTGAAATCTAATTCACAGCAAGCAATCTAAGGTTAAGAGGTGGGCCCTAGAACAAATGCCCAACCCCTGTAAACTCAATTATGTAAATGCACACAAAGCAGAACCTTGAGAAAGACTTGCCTTGCTTTTTTATTGCGTTGATAGGTGTCGGTGTTTTTGGCATCCAAGGTAGCATGGCGTTTTTCTGACATACTTTGCCTACCAAACTGATCCCGGGAGAACCCTGCCACATTCTCTTCTAGGGAAGTTCTGCAAAAGTTTTCTACGCTGTAGCAAAGCAAATTCAAATTTAAAAAATATACACCATTAAGCCTAACAGAATTAAGTGTTTGCTGAATGCATTCAAAATGTTGTATAATGTTTCAAGAAATATAACCAGTTCCTTATTTATATAGTCATTTTTTCTATGATAAGCCACTTCCAAACTAGCAAGCAGGTAAAGAAAAAATATCACAGTAAACCATTAAACACACTTTCAAATAAAATTCTTAACACAACTACTGTATAAGGCACCTTATTCTGCTCACGAGTAACTCCAGAGCCTGAGAATGTGTTGACTTAGAAAAATCTCATTGGAGAGTAAACATGTTTTTTTAACACTTATAATTACTCAGCCAGCCTGCAGAGGCAGAATATTCTTATCTGGTTCCAATGCCTATGATTATCACCCCAAGAAGGGAAATTCAAGGGCTTTCTTTTATCTTCAATCTAAATTATTAGTGCTTACACTTCATCTTTGTATACTAAAGCTACTTAAATATTTCAGGACAGAATTTTCACTATCTTATTCAACACTCTCCACCTTAGCCTAATTAGGTTTATCTTGAAACAAGATTTAGCATAGCTTATTCAATTTCTCGTATTCTTGTTATTTATGATTAATGTTATAAAGAAGTTTTATTATAATTAAAATGTGACAAATACCTTTGCAAGTCATATTATGTGAATTCATAACATAAAAATTAAAAAACTTACTGGCTGGTATAGGCATCATCTGATTGACTAGGATGGTCACTGTAGCTTCCAGTGGAGGCCCCAGGACCATCTGACCCACCAAGTTGGCTACAGCACACACACACAAAAAAAAAAAAAAATATTAAAACAAAAGTAACGATTTTACATTAGGAAAGTATACAGTGCTTCAAGAAGTACATTTACTTCTTTTGTTATACCAGATTCTCCTAGAACAAAGAAGTTCCTCATGGACAAGCAGATAATTACTGAAATTATTTCCAGAGATAAAAATTGGGAAAGGAATATTTTAAATGATTTCATTCTAAGGATTTTTCTTGAGTTACATATAATACATTCTTATATACAGTGTTTAAATTGTCAAGAATGTAGTACAATTTTTCCAATCAACTGTATTTCAAATGCCTTCGTTCAACTAGTTAATGGTCCAAGTGGACTGAAACGCCTTCACAAGTTTCATTCTCCTATGCGAGGGTTATTTTTTTGTTCCAGTCACAGTATTGTGCCTTTTAATTGTTTCTAGATGGTTTCAGGAATGTAGTCCCAACTTTTCCAAGCATTTCACTTACTGTAAAAAATGTTTTTAATAACATTTTTTTCATAATCTAGAATCATATATTCTACACCATAATCTAGCACTGCATCATAAGTTAAAACATGTTTTCAGTACAATTTTTTTCCTTAAAGCAAAACCTGTCCATTAGGTGATCTGACTTTTTTTTGGAGTGTGAAAATTAGTGAAACCATCCTAAATCCCTATTTTCACTAAATAACTAGCCATAGCAATGTAATTAGCAAATACACTGAAAACTGATACACTAGGAACCACCTAAGAGAAACTATTTGAAACCCAAAATCAAGCCTTGCTCTAGGTCACAAAAAATATTAACTCAAAAATCACTTGGTCTGCCACTTTTGTCTGCTTTTTACATAAATCCTTAATTTTAAAGTAAGATTCCAAATACAGTGGTACCTCGAGTTTCAAACACTTCCCAACTCGAACAATTATGTAAGTATATTTTTGTAAGTGCTTTTGTAAGTGTATTTTTGGGGGTCTGAAACGGACTAATCTAATTTACATTATTCCTTATGGGAACAAATTCGTTCAATATCGGCACTCGAACAGCCTTCTGGAACAAATTAAGTTCATAACTCGAGGTACCACTGTATAAGGTTGTGGTTTTCACACAAATCCCTAATTTTACCTTAAAAGTAAAATTCTACACATTTGCAATTTAATATTGGCTGTTTGGAGTGACATATAAACTGTCATATCTGAGTGCCTCTGCAAAGATTGTGTGAATGATGGTGAAAGTGTTGAATAATTGTAAAAGTATTTCTTTCTTTTTTATATCACCCTTGCCTCAGTGGAAGACAGCTGAAAAAAATGAGAAAAAAATTAGAGAAAAAAAAAGGAAAAAAAAAAAAAAAAGTAATATGCTAAGTATATCAATACAGATAGATGATATTTCAGGAAACATTCTGCCAACTATAGGCTTTCTCAATCTTATCTTAAGATTGCAAAAACCCCTATCGAGTGAAACTTTTCCTTAGTAAAATATCGTAAGTGTTGCCCATGTATCTTTACCCTGTAATGTTGTGGGAGGTGATATCTGGTAATAAGAACATAAGAAAGAAGGAACACTGTAGCAGGCCTACTGGCCCATGTGAGACAGGTCCAAGTCTCCTACTGGCTTAACCCTTTCGGGGTCCAGAGGCCAAATTTCAAAAAATTTACCAGTGTCCAAGAATTTTCAAAAAATAATTTTATTTTTTTCTTATGAAATGGTTGAGAATCTTTTTCTAAAGGTAATAAAACAAAAAGTACGAAATTTGATGGAAAACTGATGAAATTATGTTCTCACGAATTTTGATGTGTCAGCGATATTTACGCATTGGCGATTTTGACTTTGACGACTTTGACTCCCATTTTAGGCCAATTACCTTATTCCAGTCGACCAAATTCTTAGCTATTTCACTAGTATTACTTCCATTCTATAGACTGACCACAAGAAATCACCAACTCAACTGTTTCAACTACAAAATAAAGTGACTGGAAATTGGTAATTTGGCCAATTTAGTGCATAGTTCAAAATATTTCGATTTCAAGATAGGGTCCAGAATAAACAATGCAAGCATTCCTGGCACTAAACTAACATTTCCTCTGTTCATTAGTTACGTTTTCAGGCTTTACAAATTAATTCCATTTTGATTTTTAATTCACATTGAATTTTTATTCAAACCAAAAAAATAGAAGATTTACTGTCATGCAATATTACAATAATTGTATAAATAATATCAGCACATTTGTGAATGTATATCAGACCCACCAGCTGGTGTGTATTAGACGTGTGAGGTCATTTGTTTACTCTTGAACATAGGCAAAAACTTAACATTTCCGCTACTTTGAGCTCAGTTTCAAGCCATTTTCAGTACTAAAACCAATCAAAATCACATCTATTTCTGTAACATATCTTCCATTCTATCAAGTGAGACCAAGAAATCATAAATACAACTATAAAAAACATACGAAAAAACACTGCAAATTTGCTGTTTTAATTGAAAATTACAGTCTCAGTTTTTTCTCTCATTATACACTGTGTGCTGCAGGATTTGTTTTATGTGGTGCACACATACCACACAGATGTATTCTCTCATATCTAGGCCAAAATTTACCGCTCACAGCTTATCAGAGAGAGCTGAGCTCGTGGCGTAGATCTACTGTTTGGACCCTCAACATAAAGCCGTAGATCTACAGCACAGACCCTGAAAGGGTTAAGCCAATGCCCCAAACTAGTCAGGTCAGGTCACATTCACTTAACCCTTTGATTGTCGCAAGCCCCTTTCTGAAACTCATTCTATGTCAAAAATATTTAAAAAAGAAAATTTATTTTTTCTAATGAAATGATAGAGAATCTTTTCCCAGTGCTAATGACATCAAAAGTATGAAATCTGATTGAAAACTTATGGAATTACGCTCCCACAAAGTTAGTTATCTTGGCGATATATAAGCACCGACGATTTTGCTGAATTTGGGCCCTATTTTCGGCCAATTCCATTGTTCCAGTCAACCAAACTCATAGCAATTTCTTTAGAACTCCATTTTTTCTATCAATTGAGTACAAGAAACTGCCCATTTAACAATTTTAATTACCCAATTTTACGCAAATTAAAAATGATGCCTTTTTTTTTTTTTTTTTTTTTTTTTTAACAAGTCAGCCGTCTCCCACCAAGGCAGGGCGACCCAAAAAGAAAATACTTTCTTCATCATTCAACACTTTCATCTCACTCACACATAATCACTGTTTTTGCAGAAGTGCTCAGAACACAACAGCTTAGAAGCATATACGTACAAAGATACACAACATATCCCTCCAAACTGCTAATATCCCGAACCCCTCCTTTAGAGTGCAGGCATTGTACTTCTCATTTCCAGGACTCTAAGTCCGGCTATACAAAAATAACCGGTTTCCCTGAATCCCTTCACTAAATATTACCCTGCTCAAACTCCAATAGATCGTCAGGTCCCAAATACCATTCGTCTCCATTCACTCCTATCGAACACGCTCATGCATGCCTGCTGGAAGTCCAAGCCCCTCGCCCACAAAACCTCCCTTACCCCTTCCTTCCAACCTTTTCGGGGACGACCCCTACCCCGCCTTCCTTCCCCTACAGATTTATATGTTCTCCATGTCATTCTACTTTGATCCATTCTCTCTAAATGACCAAACCACCTCAACAACCCCTCTTCAGCCCTCTGACTAATACTTTTATTAACTCCATACCTTCTCCTAATTTCCACACTCCGAATTTTCTGCATAATATTTACACCACACATTGCCCTTATACAGGACATCTCCACTGCCTCCAACCGCCTTCTTGCTGCTGCATTCACAACCCAAGCTTCACACTCATATAAGATTGTTGGTACTACTATACTTTCATACATTCCCTTCTTTGCCTCCATAGATAACGTTTTTTGTCTCCACATATACCTCAATGCACCACTCACCTTTTCTCCCTCATCAATTCTATGATTAACCTCATCCTTCATAAATCCATCCGCCGACACGTCAACTCCCAAGTACATATCTGAAAACATTCACTTCTTCCATACTCCTCCTCCCCAATTTAACATCCAATTTTTCTTTATCTAAATCATTTGATACCCTCATCACCTTACTCTTTTCTATGTTCACTTTCAACTTTCTACCTTTACACATACTCCCAAACTCATCCACTAACCTTTGCAATTTTTCTTTAGAATCTCCCATAAGCACAGTATCATCAGCAAAAAGCAACTGTGTCAATTCCCATTTTGTATTTAATTCCCCATAATTTAATCCCACCCCTCTCCTGAAAACCCTAGCATTTACTTCTTTTACAACCCCATCTATAAATATATTAAACAACCATGGTGACATTACACATCCCTGTCTAAGACCTACTTTTACTTGGAAGTAGTCTCCCTCTCTTCTACACACCCTAACCTGAGCCTCACTATCCTCATAAAAACTCTTTACAGCATTTAGTAACTTACCACCTATTCCATATATTATGATGGTGATTCTGGTCATTTAAATCCATTCATCTTAAACACACAAAATTAATAAACTCCAGTACTCATTAAGTGAGCTTACCTTGAAAGATGAGTCCCGACATCATCATGGATGATGAGAGTATCCCTAGATGGCAGGTTAACAGTTGGGGAACCGAGGGGATTCATACCAGGAACTCCAGTTGTTAACGTTTCACGCTCATTACGCATTACAAAGTGTTGCAACTGAGATGTGTTCCAAGTGTCATGTGTTGCCTGGGAGAAGTAAATTTTATAAGTAGCCTTAACCTCAGGAAGTCATTGTATGCTAAATTTATGTAGCAATACACAAATTCCTAATTTATGTAACACAGTATATTATTCTTATTCAAACTGTCACATAGAAATATGTAAATTTCCATAATTTGTTGCACCTCATGAGTGGGCAATGAAACACCGAAAACATTTATTTCTTCAAGTGATCAATGGAAAAAGGTCTTACCTTGATTTATGCAGTTCATTTCTGATCTTCACACTACAGAATGGTTATAAATATATTGGAGAACAAACTGAGAAGGATGACTAAATCAATCTTTGTAAGGAATCTTACATATGGAGATAGATTGAGAACCCTAAAATTACTCTCTTGAAAGACAAAGAATGAGGGAAAATAAGAATGAAGTATAAAAATGGAAGACAGGTTTAATAAAGAAGATATAAACAGGGCATTAAGAGTAACTAATCAAGCAAGAACTTGCCACACTAAATTCAAATTGGACAAATTCCCAGTTAGAAAGGATGTAAGAAAATATTGGCTTACCAAGAGTTGTAGACAGATTTGAAAATAAGTTGGATGAATTTTTTTTTCAACATGGCAGCTGTCTCCAAACAAGGCAGGGTGACCCAAAAAAGAAACACTTTCACCACCATTCAACACTTTCACCATCATTCACACAATATCACTGTCTTTGCAGAGGTGTCCAGACATGACAGTTTAGATGTCACTCCAAACAGCCAATATCCCAAACCCCTCCTTTACAGTGCAGGCAATGTACTTCCCACCTCCAGGACTCAAGTCTGACTAACCGGTTTCCCTGAATCCATTCACAAAATATTACCCAAGGCAGTGCTCTTCTGTTATTCTGTATTTAAGAACTTTTCATAAAATATAATCCATTTTTAAAAGGTACAAAATTTAGTGAAAATAAATGTATCTAATCCTACAACAACTGCCAGTCCCTGATATAAAATTTCTTAATTTCAGCAATAATTGCTCAAAAGTGATAAACAGGAATAGGGTTGATGAGTTTGTTTAGGTGTGCTATCTCATAAATAAGTCCAATAGTATTTTCCAAACGTTTCTACACCATAAATTAACTTGTGAAGGGATTCATGGGAAACCGTTAAGCCACACTTGAGTGCTGGAGGTGGGAAGGGCAGTGCTGGCACTCTGAAGGAAGGGTGGGGATGTTGCAGACAGAGGGTAAGCTGAATTGTGATGTCAGTACACTTCTGACAAGACAGCAGTTGAATTAATGTAGGTGAATGCGATTCCTTCTCTGAGTGATCCTGCCTTCACAGGAGAAAGCCACTGAGGTAAAAATAATAATTTTAAGAACTTTTCTATTATATTTTACAATTAGACAGTTTGCAGTTTTACAGTTTGGTAAATCTTAATTCTGATCAGATATGCCCAAGCACCAAACAATATTTTTAATTACTGCCAATCAGCATTTATATTCTAATTATACTAATAATGATTCTCAAAGTGTTTCAAAAAGAGAAATGCTAAGTAAGTTAAAGAGAAAATCTATGAAAAAAATTATGTTTATTTCATGGAGTCCAGCTTCAAGTTTAATCCTAAAATATTTGGCTAAACCTTTTTTTTTACATCAAGGAAATTTTTTTATATATTGGTATTAATTGAACATAAACAAAAACACTTCATCCTTAATATTTTGAGGGTTTTTGGCTAACTTATTCTCCTTTCATTACATTAATTTTCTTAAGAGGTAAATAATGTCAAATTCTTATCAACATGTAAACTTCCTTATTTTAGGTTAGGTTAGAAGACACAGAATAACCAGGAAACATTACAATCTGCACAACTCTCACTCAAGGTATGAGACTGGATTGCATAACTGCACTGTGTTAGACTGAGCTAGCGCTCACTAAAACTTATAAACAAACATTCAGAGAGTTTGCAGTCACAAGACCCAAGCAGTTGTGCCTGCCACTCTGTATGATAAACTTATAAAGCCAAAACTTTTAAAAGGGTAGGCCATACAGATATCTAGTATACATACAAATGTAAATTAAGCCATTATTATGTAGTACAGCCACATGCATAAAACTACAGCCAATTAAACTCTCTTACTCCTTATTCTCATTACTCTCACTAAACAGTCCGAGGTCTACAGGTATCACAAAGAATAAAAAGGCACAATACTGTGACTGGAACAATACAAAAATAACCTGAGTTATTTGTGTACTGTTTATGTATGAGGCCAGAACAAGACAGACACAAATTAGTGACAATGGAATTAAAGTTAAACTTTTAAGAGTGCCTCTAACACAGGCCTTCATGAGCAAGGTAGTTTCTCCTCCGTTGGAAAGGAAATACAGTGGAACCTTGGTATCTGAACTTAATTTGTTCCAGAAGGCTGTTCAAGTGCTGATCTGTTTGAGTACCGAACAAATTTTTCCTAACCAATTTTCTTTTTGGTTGGCTGTAAGTGCTAATCTTTGTAGGCCCCATGGTGACTTATTTATATGAATAATACAAGAAAAAACACCAAAAAATGTGAAGAAACATTAAACAGTTTACAGTCAAGTTCTGGCAGGTCGTGTTTGTTTGGTCGAGTGCCAAGCAAATGGTGAACAACTGAGCGTTTTTTTTTTACTGAACAAAGTGTTTATATACCGGATTGTTTAAGTAGGGAGCTATTCAAGTACTGAGGTTCCACTGTATTACAGGATTAACAACTATTAAGAAGCACATGGAAAAGTAAAAGCATGTTCATGAGACAAAGAAAAGATAAGTAATCCTGCCAAATTGAAGAAAAGAAAATAAACAGTTTTTCATTTCAAAATCATTTCATAGGACAGTAGTGCCTGCCTGAATGTCTGCTGTTTAACAACTCACAACCTATTACTGACTTGAAATACAAGTGCTCCACTCTAGAGGTATTGTGACAACTGAAAAATGTTGAATGCCACTACCAGAATGGTTGACTAATGGTTGACCGAATGAGCTAACTCAGCTGTTTAATGAAACCTTATAGTGTGTACACAATAAATATAAATAAACGCATATACAATAAATATTTAAATAGTTTTAATTTCAAGCCACTACCTAAAATTTATTACCTTATAATAGCTTTCATTTCGGAGTGCTCCATTGTTAGTTGTTAGTCTCTGGATGACAGGATTCCTTATATCAAATGTGCCCATGTTGGTAAATTCTCCTCCCTCAGTATCATGCCAATCATCATACTTAAAAGAAAAATAATACGTACAAAGAATTCTAAAGAAAAACTGAATGTATAATTGTTTTTCAGATATATGGGCAGAACTTTGTCAAAAATTATGCAGTGTACTGTTAAACACAATCAAATGTAGCTTTCAACTATTCATTTTCTGCTTATTGTATTATTGATAACCATTATTTGGGCACTCTTATCAAGATGCTCCATACCCAAAAAATGAAAAAAGACATACACTTTGCTTGCAAAAACTAATTACTAATTTAGCTACTATATAAAGAATATGTTGACATTTACAGTCTGTACATCAATAAACCAGGGCAGTTTACCTTAGAATTTAATGTAACTGTGGTTTCTGAAGAATCAATAATGCCAGAATGATCAGGTGTAGGAGTAGCAGGTGAAGATTTTGCTCCACCTAATGTCTCTGTACCTGATGAGTTTGTAAGCAAGCTATTGGCCGATTCTCGACCTGATCGATTAGCTGAAGAAGGGCTTGACCGCTCTTTGTGGTCTGTCCTCCTTGCTACAGTAAGAGAGATCATGCCTGGAGTTGGACCCTGGGGAACACAGATCTGGTGATTCCTCACATGAATTGTGAATGCCTAGATGTAAAGGTTAAGTAATCAGTCACTAAATAGATTTTGTGATACACAGAACATGAATTTAATTTCTTCGAGGAAAATAAATGTTAAGCATAAGAATATACAGTGGAACCCTGATTTTCATCCTTAATCCGTTCCAGAAGGTTGGTCGAAATCCAAAATGGACGAAAACCTAAGTAATATTTCCCATAACAAATAATGTAAATCCATTTAATCCATTCCAGAAACCCAAAAATATTAAGAAAAAATACATTATATAGAGAATAACTATAGTTTTACATACAGAAAACAATGAGGAATAAATATAAATGACTAATCTTAATGGATAAATGAACTTTTAAATCACTTTTACCTTTACTGAAGAGACTTACTGGCGTATGGAAGATGGCGAGGAGGGGAGACGGAGGAGAGTTCATTGTTTGGAAGGGTAAGCCCCCTCCATGAGGCCTTCAGGTATCAAAGCCCTATCTGGGGTTACTTCCCTTCTTTGTCTTTTACTGGCACTAGGACCAGCTTGAGAGTCACTGGACCATGCAGACATGGCTTGCAACAACTTTGCTAGGGTCATATTTCTCCACCAACTCATCCACATCCTAGCTACACGATATTTAATGCGGCTCAGAGCCATATTATTACCATCGACATACCGTGTTTTCCGAGTCTAATTATTTCTAACAACTACCTTTAGATGCCATCATAAACAAAGGGAGAAGTAATGAATAATTCATGCCGAGAATTGCAAACAAAAGCGTTATGTATTAAGGGCTGTGACTGGGCCACTGCAGATTCATACACGTTTTCTCTGATGCTGGACCAGAGAAAATGTAATGTTTTCCCTCTGCCTGGCCAGCACACCTCCACAGCATATAAACATTGCATGTTTATATGCTATATAACATTTTTTTTTTTTTTTATTATTATCACACTGGCCGATTCCCACCAAGGCAGGGTGGCCCGAAAAAGAAAAACTTTCACCATCATTCACTCCATCACTGTCTTGTCAGAAGGGTGCTTTACACTACAGTTTTTAAACTGCAACATTAACACCCCTCCTTCAGAGTGCAGGCACTGTACTTCCCATCTCCAGGACTCAAGTCCGGCCTGCCGGTTTCCCTGAACCCCTTCATAAATGTTACTTTGCTCACACTCCAACAGCACGTCAAGTATTAAAAACCATTCGTCTCCATTCATTCCTATCAAACACGCTCACGCATGCCTGCTGGAAGTCCAAGCCCCTCGCACACAAAACCTCCTTTACCCCCTCCCTCCAACCTTTCCTAGGCCGACCCCTACCCCACCTTCCTTCCACTACAGACTGATACACTCTTGAAGTCATTCTGTTTCGCTCCATTCTCTCTACATGTCCGAACCACCTCAACAACCCTTCCTCAGCCCTCTGGACAACAGTTTTGGTAATCCCGCACCTCCTCCTAACTTCCAAACTACGAATTCTCTGCATTATATTCACACCACACATTGCCCTCAGACATGACATCTCCACTGCCTCCAGCCTTCTCCTCGCTGCAACATTCATCACCCATGCTTCACACCCATATAAGAGTGTTGGTAAAACTATACTCTCATACATTCCCCTCTTTGCCTCCAAGGACAAAGTTCTTTGTCTCCAAAGACTCCTAAGTGCACCACTCACCCTTTTCCCCTCATCAATTCTATGATTCACCTCATCCTTCATAGACCCATCCGCTGACACGTCCACTCCCAAATATCTGAATACGTTCACCTCCTCCATACTCTCTCCCTCCAATCTGATATCCAATCTTTCATCACCTAATATTTTTGTTATCCTCATAACCTTACTCTTTCCTGTATTCACTTTTAATTTTCTTCTTTTGCACACCCTACCAAATTCATCCACCAATCTCTGCAACTTCTCTTCAGAATCTCCCAAGAGCACAGTGTCATCAGCAAAGAGCAACTGTGACAACTCCCACTTTATGTGTGATTCTTTATCTTTTAACTCCACCCCTCTTGTCAAAACCCTCGCATTTACTTCTCTTACAACCCCATCTATAAATATATTAAACAACCACGGTGACATCACACATCCTTGTCTAAGGCCTACTTTTACTGGGAAATAATTTCCCTCTTTCCTATGTACTCTAACTTGAGCCTCACTATCCTCGTAAAAACTCTTCACTGCTTTCAGCAACCTACCTCCTACACCATACACCTGCAACATCTGCCACACTGCCCCCCTATCCACCCTGTCATACGCCTTTTCCAAATCCATAAATGCCACAAAGACCTCTTTAGCCTTATCTAAATACTGTTCACTTATATGTTTCACTGTAAACACCTGGTCCACACACCCCCTACCTTTCCTAAAGCCTCCTTGTTCATCTGCTATCCTATTCTCAGTCTTACTTTTAATTCTTTCAATAACATGTTTCTTATATAATTTTGAAGAAAATATCATAGATGGATTAACCCTTAAATTGTCCAAGTGTAGATCTACGTTCGCTCGCGTAGCGCTCCGAACATAGTTCCACTTTTTTTTTTACATGCCTTCTTAAGGAGAAAATCAAGGTTGGAGCGCTATGCGCGCAAACGTAGATCTACGTTTGGATAGTTTAAGGGTTAATGAAAATGTCTATATTAACCTAAAATAAGGCATTCAATGTGCCCAAGTGTGATTATCATTACGTACGTACTAGAATCACGAACGTATGAGCGGCCCACTTGGACGCATCTGGTACAGACGATTTCCGAGGAGAGGTACAAAACCCGGTGTAAAATTTTGCCCAAAATAGTGGTCAAAATTCAAATTGTACGATATCCGCGCCAGACGAAATCCAGGGTTCCACTGTATGAGGTTTAGAAAAATATTTTTCAAGTGAAAACTTAACAAACCTCTTGATGCATGGCTGTTCTTAGAGTTTTCATGGCTTCACTGTTAGGTTTTCCAAGAAGAGACAATCCATTAATGTTGACGAGCTGATCGTTCTGGAGGAGCCGACCATCTCGAGAGGCTGCCCCACCATGAATGACATTTTTTACAAAGATTCCTAAGTCAACAGAGCCATTGGGGCCTGAACTTGTCTTACCCTTCACACTTACCCCTGATATAAAAATAATTTAGATAATTAACAATGAATTTTAAACTTTTTGAAAATTACTATTCATACCAGAGTAAAAGGATGAGACTGAAAAATACATTAATGACTCATTTGTATATCCATTTACTTATTTAAAGAAATTGTTAAATAATGAAAATTAGTAATACAAAACACATCATGAACATAATTTACTTAAGCACTATAAAGTAGTAAATTCTGAACAAGTTAACACTCACCCAATCCTGCTCTCTCTGAATCATGAACCGGAATTTCAAACATGAGTATTTCTCTTTGCTTCCAAGGAAACATGAGACTATCCTCCGATGTTTTTTCTGCAGGCTGTCAGGAGACAAGGATAAGATATATAAATAAAACCAAAAACAATATGGTCTTAAAAATTTGAATCATACTACACTTACAAATTTTTCCTACAGCCATGTCAAGAGAAATTAAACAACATTTTAACTACTATATGGGATACAAAATTGTTATTACTTCAATAAAAAGGAAAAAAAATGAAAGTTACTTGCTTCTTTTCTAAGTCCAACATGCTAGAAACAAATTATGATTAAAATGAACTTAACCCTTTGACTGTCGCAACCCCCAATCCTGAGGTGTCTCCTGGTGTCGCAAAATTTAAAAAAAAAAAAAAATTATTTTTTCTTATGAAATGATAAGAGAATCTTTTCCCGATTGTAATGACACCAAAAAAACAAAATTTGATGGAAAACTGACGGAATTATGCTCTCGCGAAGTTAGCAACCTCGGCGCTGTTTACAAATCGGCGATTTCGCCCACTTTGAGCCCTATTTTCGGCTAATTCCATTGTTCCAGTCGCCCAAACTCATAGCTATTTCTTTAGAACTTCATTTTTTCTATCGATTGAATACAAGAAACTGCCCATTTACTGATTTCAACTACCTAATAATGTGGTCAGAAATTTGCAATTTGGCCAATTTCACGAAAACTAAAAAATATGACAATTTCAAAATATGGTCCAGAATGAACAATGCAGACATTCCTGGCTCTAAAATAACGTTTTCTTTGTTCATCAGTCACGTCTCCAGGCCCTTCTGATATTACTCTTGCTTTCTATTTTGAATTTTTATTCAAACAAAAAATATTAGACTTACTATTATGCAGACTACTGCAATGCTGTAATAACTGTATAAATAACATCAACCCATTCATGACTACATATTAGAATGGCTAGTTGGACATTTATTGGACAATGGCATCATTTGTTTACTTTTGAACATTGGCAAAAATCAAACATTTCCCCTATTTTGAGCTCCATTTCTAGGTTCTTTTTATAGTAAAATCAATCAAAATCACCTCTATTTCTGTAATATGTTTTCCATTCTATCAAATGAGACCAAGAAAACGAGAATACAACCATAAATACTATACGAAAATAGACCACAAAGTCGGCATTTTAATTAAAAAAAACGGTCGGAGTTTTTTTTTTCTCATTATGCACTGCGTGCTCCAGGATTTTTTTTATATGGTGCACACTGACCACACACACCCATTCTCTCACATATGGGCCTACCAGCTTTCTCCTGCTTGATTTGAAGCCGCTAGAATTTATGAGCATATATACGTCAAACACGGCACCTCGTAAAACGTATATATACGGCCGCGACAGTCAAAGGGTTAAAATAAGAGTACAGGTGTCCACTGCTTCATGCCACAGATGCATTTCAGGCCCATGGCAGCTCAATCAGGCCATCAACATGTAACTGTACATAAGAATCTTTAATATATGCTATACACAGCAGCAACTACACATAGCACTGGTATATAGTATATACAGAATTGCCAACAGAAAAGACACATCCCATACTATTAAATTCATATAAAATGACCAGACATAAAGCAAAGGGAAACCTGTACACTGTATTTTCAAAATATCTGAAACCAACCTGCTGCTTTTGGATAGCCAGAAATATATATTATTTTTTGAAATAAATTGTGACATTTTGGCATCACTTTACATTTAAAAAGTATAGTAAACAAATTCAACACCATAGCTTTAAGAACATAATTATTTTTCAAATTCAATAAATATGCATAATATCTCCACATCTCTACCTAAATTTGTCATAGTTCACCTTTTACAAATTATCACTATAAAAGGCTCTTTTGCCACACAATCTCAGTTCTGCAAAAGTTTAAATGGCAAAGAAAATGACTGTAAACAACAGATAGAGAAAAGGTCTACATATGACACTGTACTATAAATGCAGAAAAAATTATAGAAAATAAACAAAAATATTATGGTATCAATATATATAACAATACTTTTTTTTTTTTAACACACTGGCCATCTCCCATTGAGGCAGGGTGACCCCCCCCCCAAAAAAAAAAAAAACCTTTCACCATCATTCAAATATAATCACTGTCTTTGCAGAGGAGCGCAGATACAATAGTTTAGATGTCACTCCAAACAGCAAATACATAATCCCAAACTGCTGAACAATACTTTCAGTAACTCTGCACCTTCTCCTAATCTCCAAACTATAAATTCTCTGCATAATATTTACACCACACATTGCCCTCAGACACAACATCTCCACTGCCTCCAGCCTCTTCCTCACTGCAACATTCACAACCCATGCTTCAACACCCACATAAGTCTTCGTGCCATTATACTTTCATACATTACCCCCTTTTGCCTCTATTGGTATCATTCTTGGTCTCTAAAGATACCTCAATGCACCACCCACCTTTTCCCTTCATATATAAAATATAGATATATATAAACATGCTATTTCAGGCTATGTTCACAAAATATAAGGTAAGTCACTTATGAAACTCTCAACTCTATGCATTGAATCCTGTGTTAAACAACTAAGAACACTGTGATTACCAAGTAAAACTGGGAGAATTACTTTTAACTTAGTAGGTCTGTATAAAAGATTACTGTAATATGTTTTAAAGACACATTTGACTTGCAACATACGCAAGTATTTAAGGTCTTGTACATGATAAACAGAGCCTGAAAGTACAAGAAAGCATAAAATACCTGGCAGAAGAAAGGGTGGCTGTCTTGTGGGTAGATCGATACCTATAACAGAATGTCCATGGTCAGTTGTGGTCCTATGTTTAATAGCTGTCAAGTTGCATTGTCATTTTCAGAAATAGTACCATTTGTTTAATAATTAACACAGTCAGTTCAATAAAAAACTTAGCATGTTGCAAGTCAGTATCCTAAATTAATTTCTGACTAGCCACTCCTACAATAAAAAATTGAGACATTCTCAAGACTTTGTCTTGTACATAATGGTAACGAGAAACTTAAGCAGATGCAACAATTGATTTTATTAGTAATTTAACTTTTTAAAATACCCTGTACTGGACAAGAAAATGCTTAATTTTTAAACACAACACAACTGCCGTTTCAATCCAAAGTGGGAAATTCATTCTCTACTATTATTTCAAACCTGATTCCCAAAGAGTGCATGAAGAAAATAATAGCAGCAGCACAAAGAAAGCCTCACAAACATATAATTGCATGAAGGAACCTAAAGAAAGGCTTGTTCAACACACTTTTTGCTTCAAATGAGCAACCCATCATTAAGCATGCAGTACTGGGGCAAATCCTCATCTAGTTAAATACAAAACGAAACTAAAGAAAATACATTGGAATGCACACAGTTTGGTGACTGAATTGAGGAGAATGATCTGTAAACAAGAAACGAAAGCTGCTAGGCATCACATGGCTGAAGAACACAGGTTATCTGAAAGTTACCATAAGACTATTATGGGGATTACCGCCCTCATGGCCCAGTACCAAACTTAGCCTCCTGATTAATAGCCTGGCCAACCAGGCAGTTGGTGGCAGCTGCACACAGTCCAACATAGGTTCCACAGCCTAGCTGATCAGGAACTACATAAGGATATGATTATGACAAATTTACCTAGGGCATAGACAGTTAAGACAAGAACAAGTTCTTTACCAAAACTGCAACAAATAAGCCACAGCTTCAACAGTAACTAAAGCCCATGAGGAGAGAAATCAGTGAAGCCAGTCAAAGTACTCTAGGAAACAAGGCCAAGAGAAGTCTTTCAAGCATGGCAAACAAACTGTCAAAACCTTCTATCAATGAAAAAGTGGTAAAAAACCGAGTACGTATGTATATGAGTATGTGTACATACCTAATTTTGTGTGTGTGCAGGGGGGGGGGGCTGCAGTGTGCATAAAAGGGAGGAGGGAGAGAAGAAGGAGTTAGAGAGGGGAAAGAGAGAGAGGGGGGAGGGAGAGAGGGAGAGAGGGAGAGAGAGGGGAGGGAGAGAGGGAGAGAGGGGGGAGGGAGAGAGGGGGGAGGGAGAGGGGGGGAGGGAGAGAGGGGGAGGGAGAGAGGGGGGGAGGGAGAGGGGGGGGGAGGGAGAGAGGGGGGGAGGGAGAGAGGGGGGGAGGGAGAGAGGGGGGGGAGGGAGAGAGGGGGGGGAGGGAGAGAGGGAGGAGGGAGAGAGGGGGAGGGAGGGGGAGGGAGAGAGGGGGAGGGAGAAAGGGGGGGGAGGGAGAGAAGGGAGAGGGGGGGAGAGAGAGGAGGAGGGAGAGAGAGGGGAGGGAGGGAGGGAGAGAGAGGGGAGGAAGGGAGGGAGAGAGAGGGGAGGAAGGGAGGGAGAGAGAGGGGAGTGTGGGAGGGAGAGAAAGAGGGGGAAGGAGGGAAAGAGTGAGAGGAAAAGGGAGAGAGGAAGAGGGGGAGAGGAGGAAGAGGGGGGAAAGAAGAGGAGGGGAAAGAAGGGGAGGGAAGAGTGAGAAGGGGTGGGAAGAGTGAGGAAAAAAAGAAAAAGAACAACCCTTGCAACCACTCCAGTTATGTGGATGAATGGTTCAGAGAACCGATAAGTTGATAAATTAGACACATATGCAACACTTGGGTATCTTTATTGAGATACCCAAGTGTTGCAGACAATCCAGTTATGTCCAAGTATAGAAAGAGACGATGGAACACCATTTACGGTAGCTAAATCTTGAGGTACTGGCATTTGTGTTTAAGTGCTCAATTACAAAATATAACCTAATACTTACTTGTAAAATAAACCAGAACTTAAAAGTAACACCTCAGGTACATACATGCACAAACTATTCCATGAGCTTCTAATGTTAAGATCTTGAAATATTCCAAGGTAGCACACAATTACAAAAAGATATTGGACTTAGGTATATAATTACAACTTTCTTACAACCTAGTCTTCTGGCAATAACTTAGGTGACAGTACTAGATTAACTACCACAAATTACAGTAATACAACTATACTGTAACCAAGTGTGTAATTGTACATAACTGCACTATACATCATATAAACTGTTAAATAAGCAAAACTCAATGGAACATTTTTGCCTTGCATACAAGTACATACACTGTATCTACAGTATACAGCTTACAACAAGTGAAATAAGACTGATTATACATTAGGCTCAACTAACAATCAACAACTATAAGCCCTACAAACAAATAATTTTAAAAGCAATGCCATTAATCTTAGCTGATTTTACTAACAATAATTACATACCAATTGTCTGGGTAGTTTCGGGCTAGAAGGCTTGTCAGTTTCTGATACTTCAACTATCCCACTGCCTGGGTCTCCATTACGCTGGTCTTGACGTGACACAGTGAGAGTTGCTGCTCCACCTATTGGAATTTGTCGGAGAAGACCTGCAACATCTGACTGACTGCGACCCGTCACTTCTACACCATTAACTTCTAAAAGACGATCACCAATACGCAGTGTGCCATCTTCAATGGCAGCTCCCTGAGGATAAAAAAAAAATGTATTGTATTGTGCCTATTCCTTTAAATCCTTGCAATATCCAATCAATACTACTGAAGAAATAACAGAAGAGTAAATGCTAGATTCAGTAGGTGGCTGGTAATGGCAAACTGTCATGGATAAAGACAAAATTGTTTTGCTGTGATCATAACACTGGACAATTCTGTAACTAACAGATTTTGTTGTTTCTGAATCAACTGTCCCAACAAATTTTGTCCATGTGATAAATGGTTTAAAACTGACAAGTTGAAGATTGAGACACTTATGTAACATATGGAAATCTTTGCTGAAGAAACGTTTCACCACACAGTGGTGTCATCGGTCTGATACAAATCAGAAAGGTGTAAGGAGAGGAGTGAGGTAATCAGATTCCCATATGTTGCGTAAGTGCCTCAATCTTCAACTTGTTGGTTTTAAACCATTTATCACATCTGTCAGAGACTGCAACATCATGGGATCTTGATACAAAGAATTCTTCAACACTTGTCCAATCTTTGGACGAAGACCTACTTTGACAAGTGGATGGTACCACTATGACCCTGCCTCCTCCTGCTTCGCCTCACCTGACTACAGTATATACGTAAGCCACTTCTACGGCCCTATGCTGTACTTTATACAAGATTGATGGACCGAACACATCGGCTCCAGGCTGAGGGACTGATTACCTCAAACTCCTCCTCTCCTTACACCTTTCTGATTTGTATTGGACTGATGAAGCCACTGTGTGGCAAAACGTTTCTTCAATAAAGAGTCCCATGTGTTGCCTAAGTGTCTCAAGCTTCAAATTTTGTCCAATATTTCCAAAGTCTGCTATAAATCATATTTTTGTAACATTTCCTTTTTAAATTTAGGAAACCTCCTTAGAGTGGGCCACAGGGGAAGAATGACTCCTGACACCACTTGCATGTTCACAAGTAGAACAGTAATAAAAAAAATGCAATGAACATTATTCCATAATGCCATAAACTGAAGTCTGAGTACAGTAGGAACGATGCAAGACAAATCAGTACAAAAAGCACATTTGACTTAAAATGATAATCATTTTTGTGAACACCTAATTTTTTAATTACCTGTGATATACTTGTGACTGGCTGAAAGATTCTTCCCAATCCTGTACCCACATTTGAGGCTTGGCTTTTCTATTGCTTGTCTGATTAACCATTCTGTTGTTGCTGGCGACCCACTACCCACATGTAGTATGTAGGATTGTGGATGAGCAAGGTTTTAAGAGTAGGTAGGGGATGTGTAGATCAAGTGTTTACATTGAAGCATATATGTGAACAGTATTTAGATAAAGGTAGGGAAGTTTTTATTGCATTTATGGATTTAGAAAAGGCATATGATAGAGTGGAGAGGGGAGCAATGTGGCAGATGTTGCAAGTACAGGTACCATCCGACTTACGACCAAGCTTGGTTCCAACCAACCGGTCGTAAGTCAAAATGGACGTAAGTCGAGTGGGTGGCCGGGTGGGTGGTTGGCTGACTGAATGTGGCTGTCTCTCTCTCTATATCTCTCTCTCTATCTCTCTCTCTGTATCTCTCTCTGTATCTCTCTCTGTATCTCTCTCTGTATCTCTCTCTGTATCTCTCTCTGTATCTCTCTCTGTATCTCTCTCTGTATCTCTCTCTGTATCTCTCTCTCTGTATCTCTCTCTCTGTATCTCTCTCTGTATCTCTCTCTGTATCTCTCTCTGTATCTCTCTCTGTATCTCTCTCTGTATCTCTCTCTGTATCTCTCTCTGTATCTCTCTCTGTATCTCTCTCTGTATCTCTCTCTGTATCTCTCTCTGTATCTCTCTCTCTGTATCTCTCTCTGTATCTCTCTCTCTGTATCTCTCTCTGTATCTCTCTCTGTATCTCTCTCTGTATCTCTCTCTCTGTATCTCTCTCTCTGTATCTCTCTCTCTGTATCTCTCTCTCTGTATCTCTCTCTCTGTATCTCTCTCTCTGTATCTCTCTCTCTGTATCTCTCTCTGTATCTCTCTCTGTATCTCTCTCTGTATCTCTCTCTGTATCTCTCTCTGTATCTCTCTCTGTATCTCTCTCTGTATCTCTCTCTGTATCTCTCTTTGTATCTCTCACAGGTACACGTAAGTGAAGTTATCATACATAGTATAAATTACCTAGGATAACCCAAAATTTCCAGACAAAGTGCTATACAGTGGCTCTGTGCTCCAGTGCCCTAAATTAATAATAATATTAATAATTAATTATTATTATTATTACAATAATACATATGTACTAATAATAATATTATTATTAAATTATTTTATAATAATCGTGTCCACTCATTACTTACCTTAAAATATCTGTAGTCTTAATGTAGAGTGAGATGCGAGTAAACAAGATTAAATGAATAAACGGGAGAGAGAATGAGTGTAGAAGCTTCACGAGTTATGTAAACAAACGTTGTTATTGTTGTTTTGTTACCAGCCCGGACACGAGTGGTTTTTGTTCACTCTGTCAAGCCGACCAGAAAAACATCTCATATTTGTTAATTTATGTGTTTATATGTTTATATGTTATGTAGCATGTTTATTATATAATTTTGAAAAAAAAATCTTAATGTGCCTCAGTGATTATTATTGAGTTATTATCACTATTAATATGGCATCTTCAAGACCAATTACACTGAAGAATTGAGCCACTAATGCAACATATGGGAATCTTTATTGAAGAAACGTTTTGCCACACAGTGGCTTCATCAGTCCAATACAAAGTAGAAATGGGTAAGTTTGAGGTAATCAGTCCCTCAACCTGGAATCGATGTGTTCAGTCCATCACTCTTGTAAGAAATGCAGCATAGGGCCAGAGAGGTGGCTTATATACTGCAGTCAGATGAGGTGAAGCAGGAGGAGGTGGGATCACAGTGGGACCTGCCACTAGTGTAAGTAGGTCGTCGTCCAAAGGTTGGGCAAGCGTTAAGTCTTTGTATCAAGATCCCATGATGTTGCAGTGTCTGACAGATGTGACTTGATGAGCTGTTGGAGTGTGAGCAAGGTAATATTTTGTGAATGGATTCAGGGAAACCAGTTAACTGGACTTGAGTCCTGGAGGTGAAAATACAGTGCCTGCAGTCCAAAGGAGGGGTTTGAGATACTTGTTGTTTAGTGGGATATCTAAACTGTTATATCTGTGTGCCTCTGGCATGCAGATAGAAGTAGGAGTGTATTATGTACCAATGTTTTCATAAAGTAATAGAAATTTATAAGATAGCCAAGTGAATAATGTGAATGTGTCACACATTCAAAATGGAAATAAAAAAAATTATGCTAACCTTTGGTAGGATATTTTTTATATAAATTGGTGCTTCACCACCAGCTGGGTTATCTCTTGTAGTTATGGAAAACCCAAGACCATGTGGTCCTTTGGTAAGATGCACAGTCACCTTACGCCCTAATTTTCTAGTATTACTTTGAAGGATAACTGCTTGCGTTCGGGATGATAGAGATGCTGGAGGAACTTTCCTGGTGGGCATAACACTAGCCACCTTTGCACCACCTACCACTGGAAAAAACAAGAAAATGCATAGTTCAGGTGCATTAGGATGATCAAGTTGAGCATTTCTGTCTCTAATTTCAGTGCTACTTTCTAAATAAAATCTCCAGACCCACTTTCATAGTTTACTATACATTTTACAATATAATGTAATTGAAACACTGCAGAATAATTATAATCTAATATAAAACCTACAAAGATAACTTTTTTTAAACAAGTTTCTTACATCTCTCCTCTCCTTCAACAAGCTCATCTGAAGACAATGTTAAAGATCCTTGGTGATGGTGGTTAGTGTCTCGGAGGTCTGGTCTTTTTATTACTTGCAGACGAAGTTCAGGGGTTAACATGGCATCTTTAAAAATTTCTTGAGCCCTGGTAAGAAGAGTTTATAAAAAAAAATTACTTTTGAGAAACAGTACAGGTCGAGTATCCCTTATATGAAATGCTTAGAGCCAATATGTCTTGGATTTCAGAATATAACGAGTTTGGGGATGGGACCCAAGTTGAATCACAAAAGCCATTTGTGTTTCACACAGAGCTTATGCAAGCTGTTGAGGTAGTTTGGACATTTAAGAGAGGATGGAGTGAAATAGGATGACTTGGAGGGTGTATAAATCTGTAGTGGAGGGAGGGCAGAGTAGGGGTCACCTTAAGAAAGGTTGGAGGGAGGGGGTAAAAGGTTGTTTTGTGTGCGAGGGGTTTGGACATCCAGCAGGCATGAGTGAGCATGTTCGATAGGAGTGAAGGCAAATGGTGTTTTGGAACTTGACAAGCTGTTAGAGTGAGGTGTGTTGGTGTGAAGGGATTCAGGGAAACTGGTTAGCCAGACTTGAGTCCTGGGGGTAGGAAGTACAGTGCCTGTACTCTGTAGGAGGGATGTGGATATCTGCAGTTTGGAGGGGCATGTGAACTGTAGCATTCATACACCTCTGGCAATAGTGTGATGAAGTGAATAATGGTGAAAATGTTTCTTTCTTGGGTTGCCCTACATCAGTGGGACACAGTGGTAAAAAAAAAAGACATCTTATACACACAGCCTGAAGGTAGTTTCATACAATATTTTTCAATAAAAAAAGCAACATAGCAGCACTGGTAGAATACCTGCATCAGTGCTTTTAAAAAAAAAAGCAAGTTTTCATTCTCCACATAAGATACTGTGTTTTGATTAAGAGGCTACTGCACACTGGTTTTTTCTTATCACTGTTACCCATAGGGGTATCTTCAGGCCTTTTTGACCTTTTCAACAATATTTTCCCACCATAGAGCAGAGAATAAGAGCAAAAATGTGGTAATCACAGTGAGTAATGTACAGGGGTCAAGTAGTGATGACTGTTGATAAACTGGTGCCATCAGTGTCAGAGCCCCACACAGTATGTGATGTCACATGTCACAACTGTTTGGGTACACAGAGACCTGCGCAACACCTGGGAACCTCCCCAGGATAATACTAATGGAATTTCCATTAGTAACATGATGTCAGCGCTTGAAAAAAAATTAGAATTTCAGAATTTATCGAATTTCAGAATTTCGGATAAGGGATTCACAACCTGTATTTATATTAAAATGGAGAAAAACATAAGAAGAAAAATATTTTAAATGTTTTAACATCATGTCACATGGCACTATTAAGAAAATCTAAATTCACCATATAAAATAATTTCATAAAAGTATAGCTTACTTCTGGAATGTTATATTATTTAGAGGTTTTCCATTGATTTCTATAATTCTATCATGAACTTCTATTCTACCATCCCGTGCTATTCTTCCACCCGACTCCACACCTTCCACCAGCAGACCTTGGTCATGACCTCTGCCATCTGTACTAGGAATCACATGGATTCCTAGAGGACCTCTGTCATTGCTTAGCACCACCAACATGCTGGAATACATAATGTTTAAAAATTATCATTTTGCAAAGTAAGAATTATCAATGTAACAGAGTAAAGCCTCTCATTAACGGACCTATTGTTAACAGATTTCAGCAATTTCAGACAAAAAAAATTGGCCAGACTAATGTTGGGAGCATCATCAGTCTGTAATTCCAGATTTTGTCTATATATAGAGAGCATCCAGTTATCTTCTGAAGCATCGGACAATCCAATGATTCTGATAATTATCAAGTATGAGCCAGAGCAACCATATCCAGGACGTCTGCTTTTATCATTCCCTGAGCCATATGCCTCCTGCAGCAGTTTACTGTTTGTGCTCACTCAGTCTCCAACTTTCCTTGGATTTGGTGTTGTGTGAATTTATTAACAAGAGGAAATGTGTGGCTCTCAGTGTTAAACAAAAACTTTAACTAATAAAGAGGGTTGAGTCTGACATCTTAGTGGCATGAGTATGTGAGAAATATGGAAATAAACAGTGTCTGATAATGTAGAAGCAAGGACAAATTTACAGACTATGCTCTTGAGTTTAGTGCAGATGCTAGCCATAAAGCATATGAAAATGGTCAATGATAAAAAGCTTGAAGAAGCAATGCATAAATGTTATGTTCAACAATGTTCTGTTAATGTTCATAGTGTTAAATAAAGTTATTCTGAATCATTACTATCGATCATAGCCCTTTACACACCTCTCTAACGTGAAACAGTAAGTAAAATTACTGTAAATGATACACAGTGCAATAAAATTACTACACAGTAGTGCTATACTGTAATACTACAGGTTACTTTACCCATATTCTTAGTATCCAGTTATCTTCTGGGTCAGCGGACCAAGTCCGTTGGTTCAGAAGACAACCAGATAAACATGAAAAATAAATTTCATTATTCAAAAGTTTCAGACAATCAGCATTATTGTACACCCCCTCCCCTTCCCTACTAGTCCGTTAATTAGAGGGTTCATTGTAATTGTAACCTCAACTTAGCAGGTATAAGCATACACCAACATGACACAGATAAAACACACATGAACTTACATATTATTGGAGTCATCATGAGAAGGATTTCGGGAGTGTAATGGTGAGGAGGCTGACCCTCCAAGGGGCTCTCTTCGCCTCCCTTCACTTACAGCCAAGGCTTTGTCTGCTGCATCTGCCCATCGAGCCATTGCAGGGTTGTCAGACAGTACCTGCACATAGAGACACTTCTGTTTTCAACATAGCTTTCTGACACCATACAAGATATGTGCTACTAAGTATAAATTTTCAAATGTTAATTAATAGCATTTTACAAAGTGTTCACCTAAACACATTAAACCTTTCCTACTGTATGGAGAAGAATTTGAGTAGCAACATTTCTTATTATGAAATGCTTAAGACCAAAAAGAAGCATTAAACAGGACCTTCCCTTGAGTCAGGTTTGCTTATTTTACCTGTAAAGTGCAAACTTTTTGGCTATTCAACACTTTAAACACAGTCCATTTCTAATATTATTAAATTTATAGAATTATCATCAACCTGCTACTGTTGTGACCAGTTTACTATCACATTACATAACTAACAATCACAGTTAAATTTACTATTCAAAATCTCTCTTTCACATACCGCTATGAATATTCATAATTTGTTCAATGTCATTGGCTGTCAGCAAATTAAATCTAGACAAAAAGGGAAACATCCCCACCATATATGTCAAAAGAGATGCTAGGGCCTTAGTCAGATAAGCACCCTGTGGAGCGAGTTGCAGCCCTCCTGTTACCAGTCCAGGCGAGTACAGCTAAGGAGCAAGTCTGTCTTCCACTGAATAACCAGCATAATACATAAAATGAATTTTCTACAAACACACCACTTCAGCCTGTCTTCCTAGATTTTCTAATCTTGATACTGTAGCCTCACAGATTCTCACTCATGCATTCTATATTTACCTTTAAGGTTGCTTATCTGCTTTAAAGCAAAATTTAGAATGCCAACACAACCATTCCAATCCCATATTTGTAACCTGGTTACTGTATTATCTTTATATTTGCTAAAATATTAAATAAGGGCCTAAGTATGATGTCACTAAAGTAAGAGACTTGTAAGGTTTTGACTTTGTTATGCTTAAGGAGAAAAACCTAGTAAGAGGCTATGTAATATTTATTTTCCATTTGCATCTTATGAAATCCTACCATAACATACGGAAGAATGCATTTGAGATACAAGGTGTTCCAATATTCTTAAACTTTTAGGAAGTAATAACATCAACATTACCTCATTTCTAACTTGAAATAGGTGACAGGCTGGGATGTGGTATAACAGTAAAATTATGTATGTTTAAGAAGCTTGACATTAAAATGTAATACTGAACAATTATTTGTATCGAAATTTTTAAATGTAATACTGTACAATTATTTGTATCAGAGTAATTTTTTAAATAAAGTTAATGATAAGCTAGCTTGTGGCAAAGTATTGTGGTACCTTGACTTACGAGTTTAATTCGCTCCGTGACTCAGCTCGTAACTTAATTTGCTCATATATCAAATCAATTCTCCCCATTGAATTTAACTGAAATGCCATTAAGCCATTCCAGCCCCCAAACAACCACCCCAATTTTTTATGTTTTTTTAAACAAGAAAAATGTATTAAAAAATAAGAAATTATTTTTGCCTTTTTTGCCAGGTCCCAGCAACATTTTAGAAATGGTGGAGTATAATGAAACTCCTTGAAACACAGTGTAAGATATCGCTCCACTACCAATGGAGTGACACTCGTGGAGTGACATTTAATGATCATGCACTGCCTTTATTTTTCACTGTTATACATTAACATGTCTGGCTATCTGTATCTGTCTGTCTGTATCTGTCTGTATCTGTCTGTATCTGTCTGTCTGTATCTGTCTGTATCTGTCTGTCTGTATCTGTCTGTCTGTATCTGTCTGTATCTGTCTGTCTGTATCTGTCTGTATCTGTCTGTCTGTATCTGTCTGTATCTGTCTGTCTGTATCTGTCTGTATCTGTCTGTCTGTATCTGTCTATCTGTATCTGTCACTCCACTGCCAATGGAGTGTCACTCATGGAGTGACATTTGATTATCATGCACTGCCTTGGAATTATTTTTCACTGTTACAAATAAACATGTCTGTATTTGTTTATGTCTATCTGTTTCTATCTGTATTTGTCTATCTGTCTGTTTAGCTCGATGTTTATCTCTGTCTCTACTTATCTGTCTTTCTGTCTGCCTGAGTTTCTATCTTCCTCTCTCTCTACTTGTCTCTGTCTCAGAGAGCCACTCATGAACCAACAGGTATTACACATGATGCAGAGTCGGTCATGTCTGATTCCTGAACAAGTGAAAATGTGTATTACTTGCCAGTCAGGCTTATTATGCCTTATATCTCCAAGCATAGCATAGCACTTTGGTCTGGATTTTTTGGGTTATCCTAGGTAATTTATGCTATGTATAGCTGTATTTGTGTGTACCTGTGAGATAGAGACAGACAGAGATAGACACACAGATAGATACAGACAGACAGAAGGATATAAAGTCAGCCAAAGCAAATCAGCCAGCCAGCCAGCCAGCTGGCCACCCAACCAGATGGCCTGCTGAACATGTATTACGCATGTTCCAGAATGGTTTCTCTTTACTTAGGGTATACATTATAGTAGAACATTCTGGCAGGATGACACTACCATTGGTATCAAAATTGAAAGGAGGTTACACATTGGTTATTATCGAGGTCTTTGATATTTCCTCTCTCCTGCGAGTGGCAGCATATCTGAAGCTCACTCTTAACTCAGATTTTGGCTCGCAACTCAAAGCAGAAAATTGACCGAGTGACGGCTCATAACTCTGAGAACTCGTAAGTTGGGGCACTCTCAAGTTGAGGTACCACTGTAAATTTACAAATAATAATCAGTCTTTAATTCACTGATTAAACCACAAAATTTTCTTTGATAACCACAGTTTGATACTTTCCTTGGTAAATGTGTTCTTATTTTACCAAGTCGTTACTTACTTTTAAAACTGATTTATCAATACTATATATTCTCAGGCATAACCCCAACCAGTGCAGAAGTTAATCCCCAACGTTTCTGCCAAATAATTAATTTTTCATATGCTGTATCTTATGTACAAGTCTACTCTACTTTTTTGAGATTTTTCCACAGGGTCGCATGGTTCTAATTTGAAATATACTCCAGACAAAATCTGAAGAAATAAAACAATGAAAATGCAAAGAGCTCTGAAAACTTCAAAATATCTGACAAAAGAGGCATATTCAGCCCAAATACTTGCTAACTCTAAGAACAAAGGTTCAGTACAGTAGGTCTTGTTCATGTTAGGTAAGTGTTACTCACATTAAACTATTACAGAACATCTATTCAGTGAGTCTGTCTTCTCATGCCAGGCAGGGCCTACTCACACTGCAACAAGCCTACTGGTTCATGCCAGGCAAACCCCACTTACATCAAACTATTCCCATCCCATCTTTTGCCAAATTCACTTCTTCCTTCTTTTCTTTTGTTGTGTACTTGTATAGAGGCACTCTCACCAATTATCTTATCATTTCCAACAAAATGCAATAACCTGAAATCACAACACACATTCTCATTAACAGTCAGTATATCAAAAACACTGATAGTTTGCTTATGTTCAAATTAATTTATGGTGGGAACTACAGTGCTTGCACTCTAAAGGAGGGGTTTGGTATATCTGCTGTTTAGAGTGACACCTAAACTGTTGTATCTGCAAGACAGTGACAGTGTGAATGATGGCAAATGTGTTTCTTTTACAAGCCACCCTGCCTTGGTGGGAGAAGGCCAACGTATTTAAAAAAATTCATGTATTATTATAATCAAAAAGAAGTGCTGAACCAAAGTTCATGTACAAATTGGTAAAGAAGTGTAGATTCATTATTTATGTTGTCCTGTTTGTTGGTACAGTATCCATTCAAGTCTATTAAATGTCAGCAGTTGGTGGATGGAGGAGGGCAAGGATGGCTAGCCATAGGGGGAGAGAACTGGGGAACAGGCAGATGACATTTTCTCTCTCCATGCAATTACCTTCAGCACTCTATCAAACCGTAATTAACGGAACTAATATTTTCGGACATCCTATGCATTTTATATTTATAAAGAAATAAAATATTAGTCATGAGGATGGAAATAATGGCCAATCTAGCAACTCTACAGTGAATCCTTGTTTTTTGCTTCTGTTGTTCTATAAAGGCTACAACAGCTTATGCCATATGTGCCCTACTACCAGAAATCTGGTGAATTTATTCCCCAAATTGGGGTGAGTAACAGAGAGGAAACAAATTTCCTCCAAAAAAGAAGCAGGAAAAGTTATGTTCCTATTCAAATCAACCACACAGAGCCAGACACCCATTCCTGACCCTTACTCTAACGACAGGCTTTTCCCAAACCTGCAAGAGCTGATGTATGATGCAACAACCAACTACTGCAAGCTGTGTATGAGTATAAGCATCCTATGGATAAGTTATGCTTTTCTCATTGCAGTAAATTATGCATGCATGTTAAAAATAATTAATGTCAACCTAGCCTAGGCCTGGTCAAGGACTGGGCTGTTGGGGCACTGACCCCCAGAACACCCTCTAGGTAGGTGGGTAACTGAACCAAACATGAATGATAAATTACAAGTAATAATCCTCCCTCCTAAGGAGGGAAGATTACTTGTAGCAGAGCTGGTGTGGGCCTTCCTGGAGCCTGACTATGATATCTTAAGACTATCTCCAGTATCAAGTTTGTGAGAAATGGGAGAGTAGCTGTGATACCTTAACACAGGTTCTCTGGTTTGTGCTGCAGTACCTAATGTTAGTTCCCCAATACCTTCACACCCTAGTTCTGTTAAGGGACTAGCCTCTATAGAGACCATTTGGTGCATGTTCCAATGGGAGGTGACCTCTAGCCAGAAGTTACGGGGGAGAGGGACAGAGGCCTTTATAAACTCAGGGAAAAGTAACCAGAAAGACTGAGAAAAGCTCTTCCAGGTGCACAGCTGGGAGGCTGTGAGAGCTGACTTGGTGAGGAGCCTTGGTTGGGCACAGACCTGTAGCTCTGTGTGAGGACTTGATAGCTGGATTCAGTACGAGGTCTCCTAAGAATTCTACCTTATACTTTAAGTTAATATTCCATTCCGAATGCCAATTGTATTCCCCAGTCTCAATATTCTTGCACTACCCTAGTTATCTTAGTACCAGATCCCTTTCTTTGGCCAAGTATACTGTTGTAATAAGTAGTATTAATAATTGTAAGTGAGTGGAATAATGCATGAACTTCACCCATTTTTAATGTGTTACTCTGTATAAGACTGATCTGCGAGTAATATACCGAGTACAGTTTCCCTTGTAGTGTCTAGTGAGGTAAGATGTCCATGCTGGCTTAACACATTAAGTAAATATTGAGGGTAAAAAGGGTCTATCTTTCTTGCTCAGGATATGACAAACAGGCCTCCCTTGAACCTCATCGGGCCTCCCTGGAGCTTGACCAGCACAAATGAAACCACTGGATATAGTAAAATTTACAGACCGGGCCGCGGGGGCGTTGACCCCCGAAACTCTCTCCAGGTAAACTCCAGGTATAAATATATTGGGGAAGGAAGGCAAGGTAGGGGTTGTCCCCAAAAAGGTTGGAGGGGAGTGAGTAAAGGAAGTTTTGTGGGCGAGGGGCTTGGACTTCCAGCAAGCATGTGTGAACGTGTTAGATAGGAGTGAATGGAGACTAATCGTTTTTGGGACCTGACAAGCTGTTGGAGTGTGAGCATGTTAATATTCTGTGGAGGGATTCAGGGAAACCAGTTAGCCAGACTTGAGTCCTGGAAACAAAGTACAATGCCTGCATTTTAAAGGAGGGGTTCAGGATACTTGCAGTTTGGAAGGACATCTAAACTGTTGTATCTGAGCACCTCTGCAAAGACAATGATTATGTATGAGTGACGGTGAGTTTTGAATAATGAAAGTTTTTTTTTCTTTCTTTTTGGGTCACCCTGCCTTGGTGGGAAATGGCTAAGTGTATATAAAAAAAAAAAAAAAAAAAAAAAAAAAATTTGGCCCTGATTTTTTACTTAAAAATCTGGTCTCAACTTAATCCTATATTCAGGTACATACAGTATACAGAAGCACTCATATTCAGCATTTTATTTACAGAAATTAAAATCCTAAACAAATGTTTAATGGCAATCCTTGAAGTTTGAGTTATTTGTAGAATATCTATATCCAGTTCAGGGTAAAGGGCATCTGCTCCCTGTGACCAGGTCTCAGAAAATGCCTTCCAATTGATGCCTAATCAATTAGGCTGTTTGTGCAGGCCACATGCATTTCAACATAGGCACCACAGGCCTACTGATCAAGAATTAACTTTGAACTTAAACAGTTTCCTCTAGAAGATAAGTAGGGGCTTGTTGGTAATTACCCTTAGGTATGAAGGGTATTGAAGACTTCATTTCTTCATAAATACCAGGTTATCTTTTAGGGTGGTTATGGCATCCCTGCTTTTCACCGGGAGTATTTTGCACCATCTGACAAGCCTCTGTCTTTCATAGGGAAGGATTCTGGTCTTCAGATTTGGGATCAATCCCTCCCAGAATTTTCCAGGTGTAAATTCTGACAAGTCTTTCTTGCCTACATTCCGGGGAAGAAGTACAGTTCAAGGGATTTTAGGTATTCCCAATAATATAAGCACCTGATTAAATTTATAATTTGCAATGAAGGTTCTCCTTGCATTCTCCACATCCACAATTTTGTATGCCTTAAAGGAGCTGTTTGAGAAAACCAATATTAGAGTCTAGAGAACAAGCGACTTCAAGAGAGCATCATTCATGGTTTCGCTTATATCTTGAAGGTCAAGCTGTAAGTGGTAAATTTTAGCCTAGATATGGGAAAATAGATCTGCACAGTGAGTGTGCATAGTATAAAAACAAATGCTGCCCAAAGCACTGCATGATGAAGAAAGCAAATCTCTGACAGTGCATTTGCTTTAAAATAGCAAATTTGAGGTGTTTCCTATGATGGTTTTCAGGGTTTTATTGGCTGTTTCTTGTTATCATTTGATAGGATGAGAAATGTTTTACTGAAAGAGAGATCTTGGTTAGTTTCAGGAGCAGAAGTAACTTGAAACTGAGCTCAAAGTAATAGAAATAATAAATTTTGGCTCATTTTTCCTGAGAATGGGTAAGGCCCCCCTATACCCACTGGTTTGTTTTATGGTTTTTTAATAGGTCTGATTCAATTATTGTGATGCCCTAAACCATGATCAATCATTCCTGGTTATATGTTATTATCTGGAGAATAAGAGAATTTTTTCAATTTCTGTGTGATTATGAATTCAAAATTAAAGGCAAGTGTAATATAAGAGAGCAGCAATATGTGATTAATGAACAGGGGAAATGTTTTAGTGCCAGGAATGTCTACAGTGTTCATTTTGGACTACAATGGAACCTCAGTACTTTAACGGCTCCCTACTCAAACAATTCGGTATTCGAACGCTTTGCTCTGTAAACAAATTGCTTGGTAGTTGACCGTTTGCTCAGTACTCGACCATACAAGCACGACCTGTCAGAACTTTGCTGTAAACTATTTCGTATTTCTTCACATTTTTTGATGTTTTTTATATTACAGGTCAGTTGTCACAAATTCGGCATCACTGGGACCTGTAGTGTGCCAGATTACAGAGTGGTTAGGTTAGAATACACTTATAAAGTTAACCAACTTAACTTACACATAAAAGTTCATTGAACATTGGCAAACATCAAACATTTCTGCTACTTTGAGCTCGATTTCAAGGTACTTTTCGTGAAATCAATCAAAATCATATCTATTATATTTTTTTATTATCACACTGGCCGATTCCCACCAAGGCAGGGTGGCCCGAAAAAGAAAAACTTTCACCATCATTCACTCCATCACTGTCTTGCCAGAAGGGTGCTTTACACTACAGTTTTTAAACTGCAACATTAACACCCCTCCTTCAGAGTGCAGGCACTGTACTTCCCATCTCCAGGACTCAAGTCCGGCCTGCCGGTTTCCCTGAACCCCTTCATAAATGTTACTTTGCTCACACTCCAAGTAACATTTATGAAGGGGTTCATATCTATTTCTGTAATATATCTTCCATTCTATTAAACGAGACCAAAATGATGAGAATACAACCATAAAAACCATACAAAAATATACCACTAAAGGACAGCTAATGGCCAAGAAGTGAACTCAGTTATTTATAGTCTGATTTTTATTTTTGGTGTACGTTAAGAAGCATCTTTCCATCAAACACTGCCCAAGTTTCAATACAACAGCCCAACAAACAACCGAGAAAAAAAACACATTTACCAAAAATCAATATATAGCAAGCCCAAGCCAGGTACTGGAAACAAGTCACTGACTTTTTTGGGTCATCCTAGGCTCTCTATGCATATGCTGCTATGTATGATAATCTATGTAGCGAAAAAACATTTTTGTTTCAGTTTTATGGTGTATTACGAGTGTATATCAGAGTTAGCCCTGTGCTACACTCTGTTTTCTCTAATATAAGCTTCCAAGACAAGGATAGGAGGATGGTACTTGTATCCCACATCCTTTTTATACTTCCGTCGAACCCCACGATATTATGCCAATAATTCATTCTGGAGTATTTACCATGTTTTTATGCCATTTATATTGTTTAGTTGATATTAGTGTAATAAGTATATTCCCCTGCATCACGAGACTGAGCTCATGGCAACTGACAGTGACTTCAAAGCCACCTTATCTTTTATGGACAAAGTACCGTGTATGTGCTTTACACAACAAGAAGCATTTCTTTTATTCGTTGGAACCATGTCTAGGGCTAAAAGTAAGCAGGTTATAACAACAAATGAAGAAAAAGAAATTAGAATGACTTATGCAGCAAGCAGTACAACCAAACAGTATCAGCAGGTCGGTGTGGCAACTCTGGAAATTTGAAATTATGCTAGACGAAATTAGTGCCAAATAACTGATGGATTCAGATGACTGATTGCCAGATTTGCGATGGCCAACCTGCATTTGTACAAGAATGGTATACAATACTGGCAAGATGAAATTAAGACACGTGCAACATCTAGGTATCTTTATTGTAGACGTTTTGCCATCCAGTGGCTTTATCAATACAAATTCCAGGACATAATTTGAAGACAGTAGAACTATATACAAGTCCCCCAGCCTTGGAGTTGGTGCAAAGAGCACCGTAGTCGTGGATGTTCTGGAGCAGGGGCAAGGAGCCTGGCACTTGTATACTAACGTCAGGTGGAAAGGGGACGTGTAGCAGACGAGGGCATAGTCACTGGTAGGTGGGATTCCCCAGTGGAAGTAGGTCCTACCCAAAGAGATGGGTTAGTTGTAATAGTAGTTGTCATAGCCATAAAGAAGGTTATGTACATGTCCTCAGAATCAAGATTCCATGATGTTGCAGTGTCTGACAAGTTGTACAAGACACTGCAACTGCAACATCATGGAATCTTGATTCTGAGGACACGTACATAACTTTCATGGCTACGGCAACTACTATGACAACTAACCCATCTCTTTGGGCAGGACCTACTTCCACTGGGGGAATCCCGCCTACCAGTGACTATGCCCTCATCTGCTACACGTCCCCTTTCCACCTGACGTTAGTGTATAAGCGCCAGGCTCCTTGCCTCTGCTCCAGAACATCCACGATTACGGTCTCTTTGTACCAACTCCAAGGCTGAGGGACTGATTATCTCATCTTCTGTATATAGTTCTACTGTCTTCAAATTATGTCCTGGAATTTGTATTGATAAAGCCACTGGATGGCGAAACGTCTACAATAAAGATACCCAGATGTTGCACATGTGTCTTAATTTCAACCTGCATTTGTATAAATAAGTCGCAATGAGGCCTAAGAGTGTTAGTGATAACAGCCAACCAAAAAGAAAATTGGTTGGGAGAAATTCGTTCTGTACTTGAACAGATCAGCACTAGAACAGCCTTTCTGGAACCAATTAAATTCAAGTGCTGAGGTTCCACTGTATTTTTAAACTGGCATATTTTTAATTTTGGGTAAAATTGGCTAAATTACTGACTTCTGTCCACTTTACAGGGTAGTTTTAAGTGGAATACATGGTTCCTTGTGCTCAATCGACAGAACGGAAAGCATACTATCAAAATTCCTTGGGGGAAAAAAAAAAGGGGGGGGGGTGGCAATTGGAGCAATGGATTCAATGTGTAAATCTGTGCCTGTTTATTTCTGTAAATTTTCCACCAAGTTTCGTACTTTTGATAGCACTACCTTCAGAAAACAAAGAAAAAAATAATTGTACACTGAAGCAATATTAATTTTGAGAGTCTGGACAGTGACAGGGTTAAAGACCACTGAAAAAGAAACTTTGCCACTACATCTCAATTATGGTTTCCTGATACATTGATAATAAAGTGTCATTTCTGTCTTTCCCAGTCACTGTCATATCAGAAGAATACTCCTAGTCTGACCCGCACATGGTGTTAACAAGTATGCAGTGCAGGTCTATTTTGGCTGGATAAAGCTCAACAGTAAGCAAAAAGTAATCAGAATACACATCATACTCTCTCTCTCGTTATCAAACATAACCGTTATTAAGTTTTACGCACTTCTTTTTAAAGTAATTATTAATATAATAAACACTAACCACTAAACCAGTTTTAAAGTAATGATTGATAGTATACAGGTCTCCCTCAACATTCACGTTTCCACTTTCACGGGCCTTGAACATTCACGAATTCCTAGCAGCCCAATCATATTTAAAATACACGTGTCATTACATATGATAGGAATTGTGGCAGTGGCAGAGTTTGTTTGAAGATAGGAAAAGACAGTCCTTCAATATGACACTAAATATCATCTCTATGGCTTATTTATCTATCACAATTCATCTAATATAACATACTAAAGAATATTAATAACACAGAAACACGACATACTCTAGAATGAATAAAATATGTTATTATGTCATGAGTGTTGTGTTGTTGGGTGTGTAAGGGCCACTGAAAGATAAGCCTTACATAGTGGTAGAGGTGGCAGCTAAGGTGGTAGAGACTAGAGAGGACAGTGTTGTCAGTCGCCCTATATAACTCCAACAACATTGGAGGAGTTAGATTCGTGCTGTCCTTTTTCTATTGATTAATTGCTTAACTTACTTGCTACACTGTTAATGCTACACTTTATTTCTAGCTGGCACTATAGCCTTTATTGACTCCTGCTGCTTTAGTATCATACATATCACAGAATCACTGAAGAAGGCACATTCTCCCCATTCTCTTCCTCCTCCACTTTGGTACTCTGCTACAAGTTCTTTCTTGAATTCTATAGTCTTTCTCTCCTTTACCAAAGGGCTGGCACTAGTACAATATTTTACGATGTTTTCATGTGTTTTATAATTGTTCATGGTTCAATAGGTTGAAGAAGCAGTACTGTTTGGGTAAGTAAATGCTATTATTATATTTCCCTACAATATAACTGTGCACCAAACATTCACGATTTGTTAACATTCGCGAGGTTCTTGATCCCCTAACCCTCGCGAATGTAGACACACCTGTATATAGACGTCAGATAAGACTAACATGCTTGTCTTAGGTGGACAGGATACATATTGAGACAGGGTCAGCTTCTTAACCCCCTAACTGTGGCACATCCAGAAATTAAAATTCCTATGTATGACAAGATTTTGAGAAATAAAGATATTTTTCTTAAGAGTGAAAATACATTTTTAAGAATCAAATAAGATTAAAAATGAGTGGAATCTGATAAAAACTAATGATTTTAGTGTTGAAGGTCTCAAAAAAATTATCATTCGTTGGCAACATTGGCATAAGTGCACCAGCGATGCTTGTTTACCGATGCCAAATTATGATTGTTATTCAGTTTCTATTATTTTTAATGCTTAACAATGTGTACATTACTTTCTTATGATATTAGATGCATTTTAAGATGCTTTAGTACTTCAAACAGAGAAATGCATAGCCCAATGTTGCTTTACAAAGGGTATCTAGCATAAATTGGAGCAAATAATTAAGGCACCTTCCTGCAAGCTCCACATACTGTTTGCTGGTAGGAAAGCTGGTGGTGGAAAAACAGGTTCTGGTTTTACTGTTTACTTATGCTAGTTAGGCAGTGTTACCCCACGATACACTACGTGGACCTGCCTAGTCACATTTTTTTCCAAAGGCATGAGGAGATAGTAGGAGACCCAAACAGATGAGCTTAGGTCAAAAATATTTGGCGCATTGCATATCTGAAGGTATGAAAAATTATGCATACTAGTTCACTGGACACAGATGAAAGGATAATCTTGGAAGAGAATTAGATAATAAGGATCAATGAAACTCCCTTTTCTTGCCATGAATTATTTAATGGAATGGCATATATGTCACAAAGGAATTAATTTCCTTTCAGACCTAGCAGTTAAAATTGGGATACAACTTGCTGGGTGACATGGCGGTGCAACTAAATAGCCTAGTTTTCACACTGAAAGGTATAGCCAAATTTTAAGTTAAAATGTTAAATTCAAGATATTATACTTGATTAATAACATTCTTGCTAATCAGAGAAGACTTTACCTGAACAGAGCATCTATTTGTGTCACGAGAAAATCGTGTGAAGGCTGTAGTAGTCGAATGGTGAGAGGATGATGAAGAGGATGACGGGGTCTTCTCTTCCCCTGACCCCTCCCCTCTTTCCCCAGGGTCTACCACAAACACATTGTCATCCTCATAAGAACTGTGTCCATCCTGAAAACCAGTGCCAAATTTCTTGTTTATAAATACTTTCAGCATATTACATCTCAAAGCTGTACAAGAAATTAACTTTCATAAAAACAAGGAAGCCCTCACTCTTAAACTAGGCACTGTTATCGTTCGTGTTATGATCATCGAAGAAGGTATCCCTGTTCTATACCATACTATAGGTCACAAACAAATTTTTTGTAAATTGTATTAAAATGGCATCCAAAAACAGTCTGGGTCGCATTATAATGACTCGACGCGTCAAAACTTAAAAAAAAATACGAAAAATTATTCGTAAAACAAAATCTGTGCACCAATTTACAGTTCAAGAAAATTAAAATACGTAAACACTGCTATACACACAGACTCAACACTAAGCACCTAAATAATACCACTGTCAAAATAACATTAATTTCTAAGCAGTTCTTTGCACCTTATAAAAGAAAAATCATTTACAAATATATAAATTTCAAAATAATAATTAGTTCGATAAGTCAAATGATAAATTGAAAAAGTCTACACATTTACATAAGTGCCCCCAGCCTCACTAACAGACATTTATCAGAAGTAAAGAATGTCTTCTCCAAAAATTAAATTAGCAATCTGTTTCAAAACTGCCACCAGTGGTCAAAAAGTAATTTTTGTAAAAAATGCCAAGTACGTACTATACTTAACACACCAGAATGACTAATGCTCATTGCAAAGTATTCAATAGGAAAACCAATTTCATCAAGAAACAAGGTGTCCTTGGCCCTCTTCTCTTTCTCCTATACATAAATGACCTACCAAATGCTTCGCAATTACTCAAACCCACACTATTTGCAGATGACACTACATACGTCTTCTCCCACCCGAGCCCAGTCACACTAGCCAATACTGTAAATACCGAATTACAGAAAATATCTACCTGGATGAGGACTAAAACTTACACTAAACATTGACAAAACCTACTTCATTCAGTTTGGTAACAGAGCTACAGATGTCCCTCTTAACATAATGATAAACGGATCACCTATCACAAAGCTAACAGAGGGAAAATTCTTAGGAATCCACCTTGATAATAGACTCAAATTTCATACACATATACAACAAATTTCTAAGAAAATTTCCAAGACTGTAGGCATACTATCGAAGATACGGTACTATGCTCCACAGTCAGCCCTCCTGGCCCTATATCACTCTCTTATTTACCCCTATCTCACCTATGGAATTTGTGCATGGGGCTCAACAACAAGTAACCATCTCAGACCACTAATTACCCAACAAAAGGCTGCAGTTAGAATGATAACAAATTCTCACTATAGGCAGCACACTCCACCAATATTCAATACACTAAACCTACTCACCATACAAAACATCCATACTTATTACTGCACCTATTACATACATAGAACACTTAACTCTGATATTAACCCTCCCCTCAAACATCTCCTTGCCAACCTCAACAGAACACATGACCATAACACAAGGCACAGATCACTCTTTGATGTTCCTCGTGTCCATCTCACACTATGCAAAAACACAATGCACATAAAAGGCCCTAAAATCTGGAATTCATTACCTGTTTATAAATTCAAGTCTCTTCTCAAAGATCACTTACTCACCCAAAACCAAATAAATACTGAATAACTGAACCTTATGAATTGTATATCTTAAATGTTTCTCACAATTATATCACATAAATGTTAAACCTAAAACCCAATCTAACTTTATTATTTTTTAAATACGTACACTACCTAACAGAATACTCCATTCTACTGAATGTACAACAATGCATACAACCATATGACCTGTCTTTGTAATACTCACTTGTGCTTTATAGTAATCTGTTTACATTAATGTTTTATCACTGATTTCATCACTGCTTAGTTAATCTTAAGTTAATTTTAAGCCAGCCCATAATGCTATGCATAGTATAAGTGGCTTTGGCATGCTGCTCTTATCTGTATTTTTTGTACCTCTGTATGTGTGCTCAAATTTTTAAATAAATAAATAAATAAATAAATAAGGAATGTGTGCCATCGGTGCCAAAACAAAACGACCATCATTCTCTCAATCTTCTGATGACAATTTGCTACTAGCTCCATTACCTCAAATGACAACAGAATGTCCAATTAGTATATGATGAACACTCGACAGCAAAGAAGAATAAATGACTACAATTCCAATATCCCAAGTTAGAGAGAGCAATTGCAACCACTGCCATATCAGACAACAGCCAACTTTCTGCCAGACATAAAATATCAAGAGATAACTCATTAAGAACTTTAGAACTTCTTGTTAACTGGATATTCAATAATGCTACATATGAGGGTTTAGAAGAACTTGAAGATTTTGGAAGTTTAAGGCTGTAAAGTTTGTATTCTCCATCAATTTGTGATGCTGCAACACCATCACTGGACAGCCTGAGCTAGATCCAAGGTGGTGAATTGTGCCCAGAGGAGAATCTCTGCAGGAACAACTGATACAGCTTCTCCTCAATTGACGACGGAGTTCCGTTCCTAAGACTACGTCGTTAAAAGAATTCGTTGCTAAGTGAGGAGCATACTATAGTTGTATTGGGTTTGTGTCAACCATCTCTGATATTGTTTTAATGTTGCCTTTGCACCATTTATAACATTTCTGGAATATTTTTAAATGTTTATACAATTGTGTACTGTATATTGAAATTGATGTTGTATATTGATTGCTGATGTTATGAATGAAAAGAAGTTGGATGCCCTGGCCCTAAGTGAAACAAAGCTCAAGGGGGTAGGCAAGTTTCAGTGGGGAGAAAATAAATGGGATTAAGTCAGGAGTATCTGAGAGTGTTAGAGCTAAGGAAGGGGTAGCAATAATGTTAAAGGACCAGTTATGGAAGGAGAAGAGGGAATATAAGTGTAAATTCAAGGATTATGTGGATTAAAATAAGGGTCAGATGTGAAAAGTGGGTCATAATAAGCGTGTATGCACCTGGATAAGAGAGTGTAGAGGAGAGAGAGATTTTGGGAGATGTTAAGCGAATGTATAGGAACCTTTGAACCTTTGGCATTTAGGGGACCTAAATGCTAAAGTAGGAGAAACATTTAGAGAGGGTGTGGTAGGTAAGTTTGGGGTGCCAGGTGTAAATGATAATGGAAGCCCTTTGATTGAACTTTGTATAGAAAGGGGTTTAGTTATAGGTAATACGTATTTTAAGAAAAAGAGGATAAATAAGTATACAAGATATGATGTGGGGCGTAATGACAGTAGTTTGTTGGACTAAGTATTGGTAAATAAAAGACTGTTGAGTAGACTTCAGGATGTGCATGTTTATGAGGGGCCACAGATATATCAGATCACTTTCTAGTTGTAGCTACAGTGAGATAAAAGGTAGATGGGATACAAGGAAAATGGAAGCAGCAAGTAAGAGAGGTGAAGGTGTATAAACTAAAAGAGGAGGCAGTTAGGGTAAGATATAAACAACTATTGAAGGATAAATGGGATAGCGAGAGCATAGGCAATGGGATCGAAGATGTATGGAGTAGGTTTAAGAATGTAGTGTTAGTGTTTTCAGCAGAAGTGTGTGGTTACAGGGAAGTGGGTGTGGGAGGGAAGAGGAGCGATTGGTGGAATGACGATGTAAAGAGAGTAGTAAGGGAGAAAAAGTTAGCATATGAGAGGTTTTTACAAAGTAGAAGTTATGCAAGGAGGGAAGTTTTTTTTTTTTTAACAAGTCGGCTGTCTCCCACCGAGGCATGGGACCCAAAAAAGAAAGAAAATCCCCAATAAGAAAATATTTTCATCATTCAACACTTTCACCTCACACATAATCACTGTTTTTGCAGAGGTGCTCAGAACACAACAGCTTAGAAGCATATAAATATAAAGATACACAAACATATCCCTCCAAATTGCTAATATCCTGAACCCCTCCTTTAGAGTGCAGGCATTGTACTTCCCATTTCCAGGACTAGAGTCCGGCTATATAAAAATAACGGATTTCCCTGAATCCCTTCACTAAATATTACCCTGCTCACACTCCAACAGATCGTCAGGTCCCAAATACCATTCGTCTCCATTCACTCCTTTCTAACATGCTCACGCACGCTTGCTGGAAGTCCAAGCCCCTCGCCCACAAAACCTCCTTTACCCCCTCCCTCCAACCTTTTCGAGGACGACCCCTACCCCGCCTTCCTTCTCCTACAGATTTATACGCTCTCCATGTCATTCTACTTTGATCCATTCTCTCTAAATGACCAAAGCACCTCAACAACCCCTATTCAGCCCTCTGACTAATACTTTTATTAACTCCACACCTTCTCCTAATTTCCACACTCCGAATTTTCTGTATAATATTTACACCACACATTGCCCTTGGACAGGACATCTCCACTGCCTCCAACCGCCTCCTCGCTGCTGCATTCACAACCCAAGCTTCACACCCATATAAGTGTCTTGGTACTACTATACTTTCATACATTCCCTTCTTTGCCTCCATAGATAACGTATTTTGTCTCCACATATACCTCAATGCACCACTCGCCTTTTTTCCCCTCATCAATTCTATGATTAACCTCATCCTTCATAAATCCATCCGCCGACACGTCAACTCCCAAGTATCTGAAAACATTCACTTCTTCCATACTACTCCTCCCCAATTTGATATCCAATTTTTCTTTATCTAAATCATTTGATACCCTCATCACCTTACTCTTTTCTATGTTCACTTTCAACTTTCTACCTTTACACATACTCCCAAACTCATCCACTAACCTTAGCAATTTTTCTTTAGAATCTCCCATAAGCACAGTATCATCAGCAAAAAGTAACTGTCAATTCCCATTTTGTATTTAATTCCCCACAATTTAATCCCACCCCTCTCCCGAACACCTTAGCATTTACTTCTTTTACAACCCCATCTATAAATATATTAAACAACCATGGTGACATTACACATCCCTGTCTAAGACCTACTTTTACTGGAAAGTAGTCTCTCTCCTCTACACACCCTAACCTGAGCCTCACTATCCTCATGAAAACTCTTTACAGCATTTAGTAACTTACCACCTATTCCATATACTTGCAACATCTGCCACATTGCTCCCCTATCCACTCTATCATATGCCTTTTCTAAATCCATAAATGCAATAAAAGTATATGGAAAGAAAAAGAGAGTTTAAGACAGTGGTGAAGCAATGTAAAAAGAGAGCAAATGAAATAGTGGGCGAGATGTTATCAACAAATTTTGTTGAATATGAGAAAAAGTTTTGGAGTGAGATTAATAAGTTGAGGAAGCCTAGGGAACAAATGAATTTGACAGTTAAAAATAGGAGAGGAGAGTTATTAAACGGAGAGTTAGAGGTATCATGAAGATGGAGGGAATATTTCGAGGAATTGTTAAATGTTGATGAAGATAGGGAAGCTGTGATTTCATGTACATGGCAAGGAGGAGTAATATCTTGTAGGAGTGAGGAAGAGCCAGTTGTGAGTGTAAGGGAAGTTCATGAGGCAATGGGTAGAATGAAAGGGGGTAAGGCAGATGGGATTGATGGGATAAAGATAGAAATGTTAAAAGCAGGAGGGGATATAGTTTTGGAGTGGTTGGTGCTATTATTTAATAAATGTATGGAAGAGGGTAAGGTACCTAGGGATTGGCAGAGAGCATGCATAGTTCCTTTGTATAAAGGCAAAGGGGATAAAAGAATGCAAGAATTATAGGGGAATAAGTCTGTTGACTATACCTGGTAAGGTGTATGGTAGAGTTATTATTGACAGAATTAAGAGTAAGACAGAGAGTAGGATAGCAGATGAACAAGGAGGCTTTAGGAAAGGTAGGAGTTGTGTAGACCAAGTGTTTGCAGTGAAACATAAGTGAACAGTATTTAGGTAAGGCTAAAGAGGTTTTTGTGGCATTTATGGATTTGGAAAAGGCATATGACAGGGTGGATAGGGAGGCAATGTGGCAGATGTTGCAGGTGTATGGTATGGGAGGTAGGTTACTGAAAGCAGTGAAGAGTTTTTACGAGGATAGTGAGGCTCAGGTTAGAGTACGTAGGAGAGAGGGGGACTATTTCCCAGTAAAAGCAGGCCTTAGACAAGGATGTGCGATGTCACTGTGGTTGTTCAAAATATTTATAGATGGGGTTGTAAGAGAAGTGAATGCAAGGTTCTTGGCAAGAGATGTGGAGTTAAAAGATAAAGAATCAAACACAAAGTGGGAGTTGTCATAGTTCCTCTTTGCTGATGACACTGTGCTTTTGGGAGATTCTGAAGAGAAGTTGAAGAGGTTGGTGGATGAATTTGGTAGGGTATGTAAAAGAAAATTAAAAGTGAATATAGGAAAGAGTAAGGTTAAGAGGATAAAAAGATTAGGTTATGAAAGGTTGGATATCAGATTGGAGGGAGAGTATGGAGGAGGTGAATGTATTCAGATATTTAGGAGTGGACGTGTCAGCAGATGCATCTATGAAGGATGAGGTGAATCACAGAATTTATGAGGGGTGTGAAGCATGGGTGGTGAATGTTGCAACGAGGAGAAGGCTGGAGGCAGTGGAGATGTCAAGCCTGAGGGCAATGTGTGGTGTGAATATAATGCAGAGAGTTCGTAGTTTGGAAATTAGGAGAAGGTGTGGGATTTCCAAAACTATTATCCAGAGGGCTGAGGAGGGGTTGTTGAGGTGGTTTGGACATGTAGAAAGAATGAAACAAAGCAGAATGACTTCGAGAGTGTATAAATCTGTAGTGGAGGGAAGGCTGGGTAGGGGTCGGCCTAGGAAGCGTTGGAGGGAGGGGGTAAAGGAGATTTTTTGTGGGAGGGGCATGGACTTCCAGCAAGCGTGCATGTGCGTATTTGATAGGAGTGAATGGAGACAAATGGTTTTTAATACTTGACATGCTGTTGGAGTGTGAGCAAAGTAACATTTATGAAGAAATTCGGGGAAACCGGCAGGCCGGACTCAAGTCCTGGAGATGGGAAGTATAGTGTCTACAGTCTGAAGGAGGGGTGTTAATGTTGCACTTTTATAACTGTAGTGTAGATCACCCCTCTGGCAAGACAGTGATGGAGCGAATGATGATGAAAGTTTTTCTTTTTCAGGCCACCCTGCCTTGGTGGGAATTGGCCAATGTGTTAATAAAAAAAAATATTGAAATTAACAAAACAGAGGAAATCAGCTCTAATATACATTATTTAGGTATAACTACTGGTCAGAGAGCCTGTTGTAAGTCCGAGGCATCGGTAAACAAGTATGTCGCTATGTGAGGAGAGGCTGTACCACAGGGAGATGATTTACTGTCACAATTTTAGACTTATGATCACCAGCACAATAAAACACATTTTGGTAAACTATCATTATGAGGGCATTTTGCTACAGTATGACTAAAGCTTTGGCAATATTAATACAGTGGACCCCCGCATAACGATGGCATCACATAGCGATTAATCCGCATACCGCTTGCTTTAATCGCAAAAATTTTGCCGCGCATACCGCTTAAAAACCCGCTCACCGATTTTCGTCCGAGACGCGTCCAATGTGCGCCCTCAGCCAGCCTCACATGTGCCGCCCGTGCCATTGTTTACCAGCCAGCCTCCGCGGTAACATCCAAGCATACAATCGGAATATTTCGTATTATTACAGTGTTTTCGGTGCTGTTTCTGGAAAATAAGTGACCATGGGCCCAAAGAAAGCTTCTAGTGCCAACCGTACACCAATAAGGGTGAGAATTCCAATAGAAATGAAGAAAAAGATCATTGATAAGTATGAAAGTGGAGTGCATATCGCCGACCTGGTCAGGTTGTACAAGAAACCCCAATCAACCATCGCTACTATTGTGGGCACCAGAAAGGCAATCAAGGAAGCTGTTCTTGCCAAAGGTTTAACTGTGTTTTCGAAACAAAGATCGCAAGTGATGGAAGATGTTGAGAGACTCTTATTGGTGTGGATAAATGAAAAACAGCTAGCAGGAGATAGCGTCTCTCAAGCGATCATATGTGAAAAGGCTAGGAAGTTGCATGAGGATTTAATTAAAAAAATGCCTGCAACTAGTGATGATGTGAGTGAATTTAAGGCCAGCAAAGGTTGGTTTGAGAGATTTAAGAAGCGTAGTGGCATACATAGTGTGATAAGGCATGGTGAAGCTGCCAGTTCGGACCACAAAGCGGCTGAAAAATATGTGCATGAATTCAAGGAGTACATAGACAGTGAAGGACTGAAACCTGAACAAGTGTTTAATTGTGATGAAACAGGCCTGTTTTGGAAGAAAATGCCAAGCAGGACCTACATTACTCAGGAGGAAAAGGCACTCCCAGGACATAAGCCTATGAAAGACAGACTTTGTTGATGTGTGCCAATGCTAGTGGTGATTGCAAAGTTAAGCCTTTATTAGTGTATCACTCTGGAACTCCCAGAGCGTTCAGGCAAAAGAATGTCCTCAAGGATAATTTGTGTGTGCTGTGGAGGGCAAACAGTAAGGCATGGGTCACTAGGGACTTTTTCTATAACTGGTTACACCATGCATTTGCCCCCAATGTGAAAGATTACCTAACTGAAAAGAAATTAGAACTTAAGTGCCTCCTGGTGTTAGACAATGCCCCTGGTCATCCTACAGACGTGGCAGAGCGACTTTATGGGGACACGAGCTTCATTAAGGTGAAGTTTTTGCCTCCTAATACCACTCCTCTCCTGCAGCCCATGGACCAGCAGGTTATTGCAAACTTCAAAAAACTGTACACAAAAGCTCTGTTTGAAAGGTGCTTTGTAGTGACCTCAGAAACTCGACTGACTCTAAGAGAGTTTTGGAGAGAGCACTTTAATATCCTCAATTGTGTAAACCTTATAGGTAAGGCTTGGGAGTGACTAAGAAGACCTTGAACTCTGCTTGGAAGAAACTGGCCAGAATGTGTAGACAAAAGGGATTTTGAAGGGTTTGAGGCTAACCCTGAGAGGATTATGCCACTTGAGGAATCCATTGTGGCATTGGGAAAGTCCTTGGGGTTGGAGGTTAGTGGGGAGGATGTGGAAGAGTTGGTGGAGGAGGACAATGAAGAACTAACCACTGATGAGCTGATAGATCAACTTCAAGAGCAAGAGGCCAGACCTGAGGAAACTGGTTCAGAGGAGGGGAGAGAGAAATTGAAGAAGTTGCCTACTACAAAGATTAAAGAAATCTGTGCAAAGTGGCTTGAAGTGCAAACCTTCATGGATGAAAATCACCCTCACACAGCTATTGCAAGCCGTGTTGGCAACCTGTACACTGACAATGCTGTGAAACACTTTAGTGAAGTCATAAAGGAACGAGAGGTACAGGCCACTATGGACAGATATGTTGTGCGAAAGAAGTCCAGTGACTCTGAAGCTGGTCCTAGTGGCATTAAAAGAAGAAGGGAAGTAACCCCAGAAAAGGACTCGACACCTCAAGTCTTAATGGAAGGGGATTCCCCTTCTAAACACTAACACTCTCTCTCCCCTCCTCCCATCCCATCAATCATCACCAGATCTTCAATAAAAGTAAGTGTCATGTAAGTGTGCATGCCTTTTTCAGTTTGTGTGTATTAAAATTAACATTTCATGTGGTAAAAAAATTGTTTTTTCATACTTTTGGGTGTCTTGCACGGATTAATTTTCTTTCCATTATTTCTTATGGGGAAAATTCATTCACATACCGATTATTTCGCATAACAATTACCCCTCTTGCACGGATTAAAATCGTTATGCGGGGGTCCACTGTATTGGGTCACCTTGCATCTTGTCATAAACATGTACCAACCATTCTTAATGACAATACTTTGGATTTCAGCAGCTTTCCCCCCCCCCCTTTACTGCTTAGGGTAGATCTTGCCACAGGTATTATTGGGTAAGGGAAGTTTTATTTTATCACACAGGGTGGCAAATGAGACCACAGAATTAGACTTGGAGCATATATCCAAATATCCACATATCCAAAACTCTCAAACTTAAGCCAACATTAAAAAAATTTGTAAAACCATAAAAAAAGGAAGGTACGATCTTTGCAGCTAGCTTATTAACAAAACATTGAAATACCAATGTATAAGGGTGGTGCTCAAACCAAGCTCCAGTGACTAGATGTGCTTTAAAATTAATAATAGGGTTTCCATAGATGTAACAGTGGGCCGGCCCAGGTCCAACGTTGCCCCAGCAGTGAAGAAGATAGGTCACCATAACTACACAGTATATAATTAATTAAAACAAAATTAAAAGTGATCCTGGTAGATACAATAGACACATGTGCAACAGTTAAGTACCTTTATTCTAAAACTTTTTGTCTACACACTAGGTGTTATCAGTCAAATACATAGGTGGAAATATGGAGACAGTAGAAAAAGAAGAGGTAAAGATGATGTGGTCAGTCCATTAACCCTGAAGTAGTTTGAGGTGGTCAATCACTCAGCCTGGAGATGTGTTTAACTTCATAGTCTTGAACAATTTGATACAATCAAATCCTGTTAATGCCAAACCAGAGTATTCACTCCACAGTTGTTAATCCTGATGTCAGATGCTTCCAGAATGTGCATCTCCCCACCCCTCCCCAATTTTGCTTCTTCAATGCCTTTCCTAATGTTAAAAAAATTGTAAATAAATAAAAAATAAATAAATAAATAAATAAAAAGACTAAGGAGGGACAACAGAGCCCCACAGCTCGCCGACAACATAAGACAGTTTCTCTTCTACACGCTGCAGTTTTATTTTTTATTTGTTATTTATTAACACATCGGCTGATTCCCACCAAGGCAGGGTGACCCAAAAAAGAAAAACTCTCATCATCAGTCACTCCATCACTGTCTTGCCAGAGGGGTGCTTTACACTAGTTTATAAAACTGCAACATTAACACCCATCCTTCAGAGTGCAGACATTGTACTTCCCATCTCCACGACTCAAGACCGGCCTGCCGATTTCCCTGAATCCCTTCATAAATGGTACTTTGCTCACACTCCAACAGCATGTCAAGTATTAAAAACCATTTGTTTCCATTCACTATCAAATATGCTCACGCATGCTTGCTGGAAGTCCAAGCCCCTCGCACACAAAACCTCCTTTACCCCCCTCCCTCCAGCCTTTCCTAGGCCGACCCCTACCCCGCCTTCCCTCCACTACAGATTTATACACTCCAAGTCATTTTGTTTTGTTCCATTCTCTTTACATGTCCAAACCACCTCAACAACCCCTCCTCAGCCCTCTGGACAATAGTTTTGGTAATCCCACACCTTCTCCTAATTTCCAAACTACGAATTCTCTGCATTATATTCACACCACACATTGCCCTCAGACATGACATCTCCACAGCCTCCAGCCTTCTCCTCGCTGCAATATTCATCACCCATGCTTCACACCCATACAAGTGTTGGTATAACTATACTCTCATACATTCCCCTCTTTACTTCCACGGACAAAGTTCTTTGTCTCCACAGATTCCTAAGTGTGCCACTTGCCCTTTTCCCCTCATCAATTCTATGATTCACCTCATCCTTCATAGATCCATCTGCTGACGTGTCTACTCCTAAATATCTGAATACATTCACCTCCTCCATACTCTCCCTCCAATCTGATATCCAACCTTTCATCACCTAATCTTTTTGTTATCCTCATCACCTTACTCTTTCCTATATTCACTTTTAATTTTCTTCTTTTACATACCCTTCCAAATTCATCCACCAACCTCTGCAACTTCTCTTCAGAATCTCCCAAAAAGCACAGTGTCATCAGCAAAGAGCAACTGTTACAACTCCCACTTTGTGTTTGATTCTTTATCTTTTAACTCCACACCTCTTGCCAAGACCCTCGTATTCACTTCTCTTACAACCCCATCTATAAATATATTGAACAACCACGGTGACATCACACATCCTTGTCTAAGGCCTACTTTTACTGGGAAATGACCTCTCTCTCTCCTACATACTCTAACCTGAGCCTTACTATCCTCAAAAACTCTTCACTTCTTTCAGTAACCTACCTCCTATACCATATACCTGCAACATCTGCCACATTGCCCCCCTATCCACTCTGTCATATGCCTTTTCCAAATCCATAAATGCCACAAAAACCTCTTTAGCTTTATATAAATACTGTTCACCTATATGTTTCACTGTGAACACTTGGTCTACACACCCCCCTACCTTTCCTAAAGCCTCCTTGTTCATCTGCTATCCTACTCTCAGTCTTACTCTTAATTCTTTCAATAATAACTACCATACACTTTACCAGGTATACGCAATAGATTTATTCCCCTATAATTTTTGCACTGTGTACACCAGGGGACATACCAGGTAGTACACCACCAGTGGTACTAATGAAACACAAAGCAAGACAAAACATCCCACTTGGTAATTCCTGCTTCATATTTGCAAATATACAGGGTTTGAAATCAAATAAAAATGACAAAGTTATGTCAGTGGGCTCCTGACAGAAGCGAATGCCATATTCAGAGCATTTACAGAAACACATACAAGGGATGTTCTGGATGGAGAGATAAAGATAGAAAACTACAACATGTATAGATGTGATAGAATAAATAGGTCACAGGGAGGAGTAGGAATCTATGTAAAGGATACTTCCTGTTGCACAGAAGTGCTGAATTCTACGAATGATATAGTAGAAATTCTAGTCATTAAAGTTGAAAAAAGGAATTTGGTAATTATCCTAGTATACAGACCACCATCGGCAACTGCTGAGGAATTCACAGATCAGTTAAGTAAGATAGATAGCAATCTGGATAGGCTAGAAAAACCTACACCAAATATTTTACTCCTTGGAGATTTTAATCTCCCTCATGTAAAATGGCACAACGTAATATTATACCAGAAATATCCCCGGATTGCTGGTTTCTTTTTCTGTCTCATAAACACGCTAAGATAACAGGGATATCTTGCTACTCCTACTTACACTTTGGTCACACTTCACAGACACGCACATGCATATATATATATACATACATCTAGGTTTTTCTCCTTTTTCTAAATAGCTCTTGTTCTTTTTTATTTCTTCTATTGTCCATGGGGAAGTGGAAAAGAATCTTTCCTCCGTAAGCCATGCGTGTCGTATGAGGCGACTAAAATGCCGGGAGCAATGGGCTAGTAACCCCTTCTCCTGTATACAATTACTAAAAAAGAGAAGAAGAAAAACTTTATAAAACTGGGTTGCTTAAATGTACGTGGATGTAGTGCGGATGACAAGAAACAGATGATTGCTGATGTTATGAATGAAAAGAAGTTGGATGTCCTGGCCCTAAGCGAAACAAAGCTGAAGGGGGTAGGAGAGTTTCAGTGGGGGGAAATAAATGGGATTAAATCTGGAGTATCTGAGAGAGTTAGAGCAAAGGAAGGGGTAGCAGTAATGTTAAATGATCAGTTATGGAAGGAGAAAAGAGAATATGAATGTGTAAATTCAAGAATTATGTGGATTAAAGTAAAGGTTGGATGCGAGAAGTGGGTCATAATAAGCGTGTATGCACCTGGAGAAGAGGAATGCAGAGGAGAGAGAGAGATTTTGGGAGATGTTAAGTGAATGTATAGGAGCCTTTGAACCAAGTGAGAGAGTAATTGTGGTAGGGGACTTGAATGCTAAAGTAGGAGAAACTTTTAGAGAGGGTGTGGTAGGTAAGTTTGGGGTGCCAGGTGTAAATGATAATGGGAGCCCTTTGATTGAACTTTGTATAGAAAGGGGTTTAGTTATAGGTAATACATATTTTAAGAAAAAGAGGATAAATAAGTATACACGATATGATGTAGGGCGAAATGACAGTAGTTTGTTGGATTATGTATTGGTAGATAAAAGACTGTTGAGTAGACTTCAGGATGTACATGTTTATAGAGGGGCCACAGATATATCAGATCACTTTCTAGTTGTAGCTACACTGAGAGTAAAAGGTAGATGGGATACAAGGAGAATAGAAGCATCAGGGAAGAGAGAGGTGAAGGTTTATAAACTAAAAGAGGAGGCAGTTAGGGCAAGATATAAACAGCTATTGGAGGATAGATGGGCTAATGAGAGCATAGGCAATGGGGTCGAAGAGGTATGGGGTAGGTTTAAAAATGTAGTGTTAGAGTGTTCAGCAGAAGTTTGTGGTTACAGGAAAGTGGGTGCAGGAGGGAAGAGGAGCGATTGGTGGAATGATGATGTAAAGAGAGTAGTAAGGGAGAAAAAGTTAGCATATGAGAAGTTTTTACAAAGTAGAAGTGATGCAAGGAGGGAAGAGTATATGGAGAAAAAGAGAGAAGTTAAGAGAGTGGTGAAGCAATGTAAAAAGAGAGCAAATGAGAGAGTGGGTGAGATGTTATCAACAAATTTTGTTGAAAATAAGAAAAAGTTTTGGAGTGAGATTAACAAGTTAAGAAAGCCTAGAGAACAAATGGATTTGTCAGTTAAAAATAGGAGAGGAGAGTTATTAAATGGAGAGTTAGAGGTATTGGGAAGATGGAAGGAATATTTTGAGGAATTGTTAAATGTTGATGAAGATAGGGAAGCTGTGATTTCGTGTATAGGGCAAGGAGGAATAACATCTTGTAGGAAACACCCTGGCTCAACAGGTACATATCCTTTGTATAAAGGCAAAGGGGATAAAAGAGAGTGCAAAAATTATAGGGGGATAAGTCTGTTGAGTGTACCTGGTAAAGTGTATGGTAGAGTTATAATTGAAAGAATTAAGAGTAAGACGGAGAATAGGATAGCAGATGAACAAGGAGGCTTTAGGAAAGGTAGGGGGTGTGTGGACCAGGTGTTTACAGTGAAACATATAAGTGAACAGTATTTAGATAAGGCTAAAGAGGTCTTTGTGGCATTTATGGATTTGGAAAAGGCGTATGACAGGGTGGATAGGGGGGCAATGTGGCAGATGTTGCAAGTGTATGGTGTAGGAGGTAGGTTACTGAAAGCAGTGAAGAGTTTTTACGAGGATAGTGAGGCTCAAGTTAGAGTATGTAGGAAAGAGGGAAATTTTTTCCCAGTAAAAGTAGGCCTTAGACAAGGATGTGTGATGTCACCGTGGTTGTTTAATATATTTATAGATGGGGTTGTAAGAGAAGTAAATGCGAGGGTCTTGGCAAGAGGCGTGGAGTTAAAAGATAAAGAATCACACACAAAGTGGGAGTTGTCACAGCTGCTCTTTGCTGATGACACTGTGCTCTTGGGAGATTCTGAAGAGAAGTTGCAGAGATTGGTGGATGAATTTGGTAGGGTGTGCAAAAGAAGAAAATTAAAGGTGAATACAGGAAAGAGTAAGGTTATGAGGATAACAAAAAGATTAGGTGATGAAAGATTGAATATCAGATTGGAGGGAGAGAGTATGGAGGAGGTGAACGTATTCAGATATTTGGGAGTGGACGTGTCAGCAGATGGGTCTATGAAAGATGAGGTGAATCATAGAATTGATGAGGGAAAAAGAGTGAGTGGTGCACTTAGGAGTCTGTGGAGACAAAGAACTTTGTCCTTGGAGGCAAAGAGGGGAATGTATGAGAGTATAGTTTTACCAACGCTCTTATATGGGTGTGAAGCGTGGGTGATGAATGTTGCAGCGAGGAGAAGGCTGGAGGCAGTGGAGATGTCATGTCTGAGGGCAATGTGTGGTGTGAATATAATGCAGAGAATTCGTAGTTTGGAAGTTAGGAGGAGGTGCGGGATTACCAAAACTGTTGTCCAGAGGGCTGAGGAAGGGTTGTTGAGGTGGTTCGGACATGTAGAGAGAATGGAGCGAAACAGAATGACTTCAAGAGTGTATCAGTCTGTAGTGGAAGGAAGGCGGGGTAGGGGTCGGCCTAGGAAGGGTTGGAGGGAGGGGGTAAAGGAGGTTTTGTGTGCGAGGGGCTTGGACTTCCAGCAGGCATGCGTGAGCGTGTTTGATAGGAGTGAATGGAGACAAATGGCTTTTAATACTTGACGTGCTGTTGGAGTGTGAGCAAAGTAACATTTATGAAGGGATTCAGGGAAACCGGCAGGCCGGACTTGAGTCCTGGAGATGGGAAGTACAGTGCCTGCACTCTGAAGGAGGGGTGTTAATGTTGCAGTTTAAAAACTGTAGTGTAAAGCACCCTTCTGGCAAGACAGTGATGGAGTGAATGATGGTGAAAGTTTTTCTTTTTCGGGCCACCCTGCCTTGGTGGGAATCGGCCGGTGTGATAATAAAAAAAAAAAAAAAAAAAATATCCCCGGGAAACACCCTGGCTCAACAGGTACATATCAAGGAAATAATGAGGTTTTGTGAAAAGTACTCTTTAAACCAACAGGTAATTTATCTCACTAGAAATGAAAATACCCTGGATTTGATAGTCACAAACAACGAGGAACTGAATAACAAAAAAAGGCACAATACCGTGACTGGAACGATACACAAATAACCCGCACATAGAAGAGAGGAGCTTACGACGACGTTTCTTCTGTCGCATGTTTCTGTTCCTTCATTATTTATTTCATCACTTCCCCTTCCCCCCACCTCTGTGCACTTGCTCTCCCTCTATGGGCACCTAGCTCCCTTGCAGTGCTCCACTTTCTTTATATTTGACTGGCTCTTCCTCCTTAGTTCCCCACTACTACTACTACTACTACTACTACTATTACTACTACCACCACTACCTCTTCCTGCCTATATATAGCCGTCCTGCTCCACATCTGGTTAGTGTGACTTTGTAAATGGTCCAAGTCGGACCGAAACATCGTCGTAAGCTCCTCTCTTCTATGTGCGGGTTATTTGTGTAACGAGGAACTGGTCAGAGACATAAATGTTTCCAAAACTATTTACTCTGATCATAACATCATAGATGTTCAAACTAGTACAGTGGACCCTCGCCTAACGTTGGCATCACATAATGTTAACTCCGCCTAGCGATACATTTTAATGCTAAAATTTTGCCTCGCCTAGCGGTAAAAAACTCGCTCAATGCGATTCGTCCGAGATGTGTCCATGTGTGACCTGAGCCAGCCTCACTTGTTCCGCCGGTGGCATTGTTTACAAGCCAGCCTCCACGGTCACATCCAAGCATACACTCGGAACATTTCTTATTATTACAGCGTTTTTAGTGATTTCACCTGCAAAGTAAGTGACCATGGGCCCCAAGAAAGCTTCTAAGTGCCAACCCTACAGGAATAAGGGTGAGTATTACTATGGATATGAAGAAAGAGATCATTGCTAAGTATGAAAGTGGAGTGCGTGTCTCCGAGCTGGCCAGGTTGTAGAGTAAACCCCAATCAACCATCGCTACTATTGTGGCCAAGAAAACAGCAATCAAGGAAGCTGTTCTTGCCAAAGGTGCAACTTCGTTTTCGAAACAGAGATCGCAAGTGATAGAAGATGTTGAGAGATTGTTATTGGTGTGGATAAACGAAAAACAGATAGCAGGAGATAGCATCTCTCAAGCGATCATAAGTGAAAAGGCAAGGAAGTTGCATGAGGATTTAATTAGAAAAATGCCTGCAACTAGTGATGATGCGAGTGAATTTAAGGCCAGCAAAGGTTGGTTCGAGAGATTTAAGAAGCGTAGTGGCATACATAGTGTGATAAGGCATGGCGAGGCTGCCAGTTCGGACCACAAAGCAGCTGAAAAATATGTGCATGAATTCAAGGAGTACATAGACAGTGAAGGACTGAAACCTGAACAAGTGTTTAATTGTGACGAAACAGGCCTGTTTTGGAAGAAAATGCCAAGCAGGACCTACATTACTCAGGAAGAAAAGGCACTCCCAGGACATAAGCCTATGAAAGACAGGCTTACTCTGTTAATGTGTGCCAGTGCTAGTGGTGATTGCAAAGTGAAGCCTTTATTGGTGTATCACTCTGAAACTCCCAGAGCGTTCAGGCAAAAGAATATCCTCAAGGCTAATTTGTGTGTGCTGTGGAGGGCAAACAGTAAGGCACGGGTCACTAGGGACTTTTTCTATGACTGGTTACACCATGCATTTGCCCCCACTGTGAAAAATTACCTAATCGAAAATAAATTAGACCTTAAGTGCCTCCTGGTATTAGACAATGCTCCTCGTCATCCTTCAGACGTGGCAGAGCGACTTTGTGGGGGACACGAGCTTCATTAAGGTCAAGTTTTTGCCTCCTAATACCACTCCTCTCCTGCAGCCCATGGACCAGCAGGTCATTGCAAACTTCAAAAAACTGGACACAAAAACTCTGTTTGAAAGGTGCTTTGTAGTGACCTCAGAAACTCAATTGACTTGAAAAGAGTTTTGGAGAGATCACTTTAATATCCTCAATTGTGTAAACCTTATAGGCAAGGCTTGGGAGAGAGTGATTAAGAGGACCTTGAACTCTGCTTGGAAGAAACTGGCCAGAATGTGTAGACAAAAGGGATTTTGAAGGATTTGAGGCTAACCCTGAGAAGTGTATGCCAGTTGAGGAATCAATTGTGGCATTGGGAAAGTCCTTGGGGGTTGGAGGTTAGTGGGGAGGATGTGGAAGAGTTGGTGGAGGAGGACAATGAAGAATTAACCACAGATGAGCTGCTAGATCATCTTCAACAGCAAGAGGCCACACCTGAGGAAACTGCTTCGGAGGAGGGGAGAGAAACTGAAGAAGTTGCCTACTTCAAAGATTAAGGAAATATGTGCAATGTGGCTTAAAGTGCAAACCTTTACGGATGAAAATCACCCTCAGACAGCTATTGCAAGCCGTGCTGGTGACTATTACACTGACAATGTTGTGAAACACTTTAGGAATGTCAAAGGAACGAGAGGTACAGATCTCTATGGACAGATATGTTGTGCGACAGAAGTCCAGTGACTCTGAAGCTGGTCCTAGTGGCATTAAAAGAAGAAGGGAAGTGACCCCAGAAAAGGACTTGACACCTCAAGTCCTAATGGAAGGGGATTCCCCTTCTAAACACTAAGACCATCAACACACTTCCCTCCTCCCATCCCATCAATCATCACCAGATCTTCAGTAAAGGTAAGTGTCATGTAACTGTGCATGTCTTCTTCAGTTTGTGTGTATTAAAATTAATATTTCATGTGGTAAAAAAAAAAAAAATTTCATACTTTTGGGTGTCTTGCATGGATTAATTTGATTTCCATTATTTCTTATGGGGAAAATTAATTCGCCTAACGATAATTTCGCCTAACATTGAGCTCTCAGGAACGGATTAATAGCGTTATGCAAGGGTCCACTGTATTTACTCAGGGGTAGGAAACTGCACTGCTAAAGTTAGAGACGGGATGTTCAGTAAGTTTAATTTCAACAACCACAGAATTAACTGGGAAAAAATAAACAGAGCTATCAGACATCCTGGGAATCAGACATGAGCACCCTAAATTCCCACCAGTGCCTAGAGAAGCTGAATACAGAAGCATACAAAGTATGTATGAAACATGTACCATTGAGGAAACCCAGAGGAAGATCAGATATAGAGGGAGAGCGTAGGAGATGGTACAGAAGAAAACGTGTTACTGAACTGCTTAAAAACACAAATATGCTACAACAGAGGAAAGACAGACTTAGCAGAGAGATCACTGAATTAGAGCAAAAACTTAGGATGTCATACCTCACAGAAGTACAAAAGGAACAAAAGGCCATACAGGATATTGCAAGAAACCCAAATTATTTCTTTTCCTACGCAAAATCCAAGCTAAGAGCTACCTGTAGAATTGGACCACTACTGAGAGGAGACTCGTATACTGACGATGAACAGGAAATGAGTGAAATCCTAAAAGAACAGTATGAGTCAGTGTTCAGCAACCAACTAAATGACAGCAAGGTAGAAAATGCAGAAATATTTTTCACTCCAGAAGAAGGCCGCACAGACCAACTTACTGACATTAGTACAAATCCCATAGATTTCGAAAAAGAAATAGAAAACATGCCCACTCACTCAGCACCTGGACCAGATTCATGGAATGCTCTATTTATAAAGAAGTGCAAAGTACCACTAGCACGAGCCCTCAGTATTCTTTGGAGAAAGAGCTTAGATCTAGGTGAAATACCGGAGGCTTTAAAGAGTGCAGACATAGCTCCTTTGCACAAGGGAGGTAGTAGAGCACTAGCTAAAAATTACAGACCAGTAGCCCTAACCTCTCACATCATAAAAATCTTTGAAAGTGATGAGACGGCAGGTTACAAATTTCATGGACCAGCACAACCAACATAATCCGAACCAGCATGGTTTTAGAGCAGGACAATCATGTCTGTCACAGCTGCTGAACCATTATGACAGAATTATGGAGGCACTGGAAGACGACCAAAACGCAGATGCAATTTACACAGATTTTGCAAAGGCGTTTGACAAATGCGATCATGGAGTGATAGCGCACAAAATGAAGGCCATGGGTATTACAGGGAAGGTAGGCAGATGAATTTTCGGTTTCCTAACACACAGAACACAAAAAGTAGTAGTGAACAGGGCCAAGATCCAGCATCAGCGAGGTCAAAAGCTCAGTGCCCCAAGGCACTATCCTGGCACCTCTGCTATTCCTCATCCTCATAGCAGACAGACAAAAACATCTGGCACACTTTTGTATCATCATTTGCAGACGACACTAAAATAAGCATGAAAGTCAGTACGGTAGAGGACACTGAAAAAGTACAGGAAGACAAACAGGGTTTTCCAATGGGCAGTGGAAAACAACATGATGTTCAATAGTGATAAGTTCCAGCTGCTTAGGTATGGAAAGAATGAAGAACTCAAAAGGAGCACTATATACAAAACTCAAGAGGGTCACCAAATAGAACGTAAGGAACACATAAGAGACCTAGGAATAATTATGTCAGTGGACCTTTCTTTTAACCCTTTCAGGGTCCGTCCCGTAGATCTACGGCTTTACGTTCAGGGTCCAAACCGTAGATCTACGTCATGAGCTCAGCTCACTCTGATAAACTGTGAGTGGTAAATTTGGGCCTAGATATGAGAGAATACATCTATGTGGTATGTGTGCACCACATAAAACAAATCCTGCAGCACACTGTGTATAATGAGAGGAAAAAAAACTGAGACCGTGATTTTCGATTAAAACAGCGACTTTGCAGTGTTTTTTTGTATGTTTTTTATAGTTGTATTTGTGATTTCTTGGTCTCATTTGATAGAATGGAAGACATTTTACAGAAATAGAGATAATTTTGATTGGTTTTAGCACTGGAAATGGCTTGAAACTGAGCTCAAAGTGGCGGAAATGTTAAATTTTTGCCGATGTTCAAGAGTAAACAAACGACCTCACACGTCTAATACACGCCAGCTGGTGGGTCTAATATACATTCATAAATGTGGTGATGATATTTATACAATTATTACAATATTGCATAACAGTAAATCTTCTATTTTTTGGTGTGAATAAAAATTCATTATGTGAATAAAAAATCAAAATGGAATTTATTTGTAAAGCCTCAAAACATAACTAATGAACAGAGGAAATGTTAGTTTAGTGCCAGGAATACCTACATTGTTTATTCTGGATCCTATTTTGAAATTGGAATATTTTGAACTTTGTGTTAAACTGGCCAAATTACCAATTTCCAGTCACTTTATTTTGTAGTTGAAACAGTTGACTTGGCGATTTCTTGTGCTCAATCGATAGAATAGAAGTAATCCTAGTGAAATAGCTAAGAATTTGGTCGACTGGAATAATGTATTATTTTTTTTTTATTTTATTATTATCACACTGCCCGATTCCCACCAAGGCAGGGTGGCCCGAAAAAGAAAAACTTTCACCATCATTCACTCCATCACTGTCTTGCCAGAAGGGTGCTTTACACTACAGTTTTTAAACTGCAACATTAACACCCCTCCTTCAGAGTGCAGGCACTGTACTTCCCATCTCCAGGACTCAAGTCCGGCCTGCCGGTTTCCCTGAATCCCTTCATAAATGTTACTTTGCTCACACTCCAACAGCACGTCAAGTATTAAAAACCATTTGTCTCCATTCACTCCTATCAAACACGCTCACGCATGCCTGCTGGAAGTCCAAGCCCCTCGCACACAAAACCTCCTTTACCCCCTCCCTCCAACCCTTCCTAGGCCGACCCCTACCCCGCCTTCCTTCCACTACAGACTGATACACTCTTGAAGTTATTCTGTTTCGCTCCATTCTCTCTACATGTCCGAACCACCTCAACAACCCTTCCTCAGCCCTCTGGACAACAGTTTTGGTAATCCCGCACCTCCTCCTAACTTCCAAACTACGAATTCTCTGCATTATATTCACACCACACATTGCCCTCAGACATGACATCTCCACTGCCTCCAGCCTTCTCCTCGCTGCAACATTCACACCCATGCTTCACACCCATATAAGAGCGTTGGTAAAACTATACTCTCATACATTCCCCTCTTTGCCTCCAAGGACAAAGTTCTCTGTCTCCACAGACTCCTAAGTGCACCACTCACTCTTTTTCCCTCATCAATTCTATGATTCACCTCATCTTTCATAGACCCATCCGCTGACACGTCCACTCCCAAATATCTGAATACGTTCACCTCCTCCATACTCTCTCCCTCCAATCTGATATTCTATCTTTCATCACCTAATCTTTTTGTTATCCTCATAACCTTACTCTTTCCTGTATTCACCTTTAATTTTCTTCTTTTGCACACCCTACCAAATTCATCCACCAATCTCTGCAGCTTCTCTTCAGAATCTCCCAAGAGCACAGTGTCATCAGCAAAGAGCAGCTGTGACAACTCCCACCCTGTGTGTGATTCTTTATCTTTTAACTCCACGCCTCTTGCCAAGACCCTCGCATTTACTTCTCTTACAACCCCATCTATAAATATATTAAACAACCACGGTGACATCACACATCCTTGTCTAAGGCCTACTTTTACTGGGAAAAAATTTCCCTCTTTTCTACATACTCTAACTTGAGCCTCACTATCCTCGTAAAAACTCTTCACTGCTTTCAGTAACCTACCTCCTACACCATACACTTGCAACATCTGCCACATTGCCCCCCTATCCACCCTGTCATACGCCTTTTCCAAATCCATAAATGCCACAAAGACCTCTTTAGCCTTATCTAAATACTGTTCACTTATATGTTTCACTGTAAACACCTGGTCCACACACCCCCTACCTTTCCTAAAGCCTCCTTGTTCATCTGCTATCCTATTCTCCGTCTTACTCTTAATTCTTTCAATTATAACTCTACCATACACTTTACCAGGTACACTCAACAGACTTATCCCCCTATAATTTTTGCACTCTCTTTTATCCCCTTTGCCTTTATACAAAGGAACTATGCATGCTCTCTGCCAATCCCTAGGTACCTTACCCTCTTCCATACATTTATTAAATAATTGCACCAACCACTCCAAAACTATATCCCCACCTGCTTTTAACATTTCTATCTTTATCCCATCAATCCCGGCTGCCTTACCCCCTTTCATTTTACCTACTGCCTCACGAACTTCCCCCACACTCACAACTGGCTCTTCCTCACTCCTACAAGATGTTATTCCTCCTTGCCCTATACACGAAATCACAGCTTCCCTATCTTCATCAACATTTAACAATTCCTCAAAATATTCCCTCCATCTTCCCAATACCTCTAACTCTCCATTTAATAACTCTCCTCTCCTATTTTTAACTGACAAATCCATTTGTTCTCTAGGCTTCCTTAACTTGTTAATCTCACTCCAAAACTTTTTCTTATTTTCAACAAAATTTGTTGATAACAGCTCACCCACTCTCTCATTTGCTCTCTTTTTACATTGCTTCACCACTCTCTTAACCTCTCTCTTTTTCTCCATATACTCTTCCCTCCTTGCATCACTTCTACTTTGTAAAAACTTCTCATATGCTAACTTTTTCTCCCTTACTACTCTCTTTACATCATCATTCCACCAATCGCTCCTCTTCCCTCCTGCACCCACTTTCCTGTAACCACAAACTTCTGCTGAACACTCTTAACACTACATTTTTAAACCTACCCCATTCCTCTTCGACCCCATTGCCTATGCTCTCATTAGCCCATCTATCCTCCAATAGCTGTTTATATCTTACCCTAACTGCCTCCTCTTTTAGTTTATAAACCTTCACCTCTCTCTTCCCTGATGCTTCTATTCTCCTTGTATCCCATCTACCTTTTACTCTCAGTGTAGCTACAACTAGAAAGTGATCTGATATATCTGTGGCCCCTCGATAAACATGTACATCCTGAAGTCTACTCAACAGTCTTTTATCTACTAATACATAATCCAACAAACTACTGTCATTTCGCCCTACATCATATCGTGTATACTTATTTATCCTCTTTTTCTTAAAATATGTATTACCTATAACTAAACCCCTTTCTATACAAAGTTCAATCAAAGGGCTCCCATTATCATTTACACCTGGCACCCCAAACTTACCTACCACACCCTCTCTAAAAGTTTCTCCTACTTTTGCATTCAGGTCCCCTACCACAATTACTCTCTCACTTGGTTCAAAGGCTCCTATACATTCACTTAACATCTCCCAAAATCTCTCTCTCTCCTCTGCATTCCTCTCTTCTCCAGGTGCATACACGCTTATTATGACCCACTTCTCGCATCCAACCTTTACTTTAATCCACATAATTCTCGAATTTACACATTCATATTCTCTTTTCTCCTTCCATAACTGATCATTTAACATTACTGCTACCCCTTCCTTTGCTCTAACTCTCTCAGATACTCCAGATTTAATCCCATTTATTTCCCCCCACTGAAACTCTCCTACCCCCTTCAGCTTTGTTTCGCTTAGAGCCAGGACATCCAACTTCTTTTCATTCATAACATCAGCAATCATCTGTTTCTTGTCATCCGCACTACATCCACGCACATTTAAACAACCCAGTTTTATAAAGTTTTTCTTCTTCTCTTTTTTAGTAAATGTATACAGGAGAAGGGGTTACTAGCCCATTGCTCCCGGCATTTTAGTCGCCTCATACGACACGCATGGCTTACGGAGGAAAGATTCTTTTCCACTTCCCCATGGACAATAGAAGAAATAAACAAGAACAAGAGCTATTTAGAATAAGGAGAAAAACCTAGATGTATATATATATATGCATGTGCGTGTCTGTGAAGTGTGACCAAAGTGTAAGTAGGAGTAGCAAGATATCCCTGTTATCTAGCGTGTTTATGAGACAGAAAAAGAAAACCAGCAATCCTACCATCATGCAAAACAGTTACAGGTTTTTGTTTCACAGTCATCTGGCAGGACGGTAGTACTTCCCTGGGTGGTTGCTGTCTACCAACCTATGTAATGGCCTAAAATGTAATGTAATTGGCCTAAAATGGGAGTCAAAGTCGGCAAAATCGCCGATTCGTAAATATCGCTGCCACATCAAAATTCACGAGAGCATAATTTCGTCAATTTCTCATCAAATTTCGTACTTTTTGTTTTATTACATTCACAAAAAGATTCTCTACCATTTCATAAGAAAAAAATAAAAAAAAATTTTTTTTAAATTCTTGGACACTGGGGCACCACTTCAGATTTTGGCCTTGGACCCTGAAAGGGTTAAAGACCATAACAAGATAAAGATCACGACAGCCAGGAAGATGACTAGGTGGGTATTGAGAACTTTCAAAACAAGGGAAACGATGCCGATGGTGACACTCTTCAAATCGCTAGTGCTCCCTCACTTAGAATATTGCTCAGTGCTGACGGCCCCGTTCAGGGCAGGAGAAATATCGGAGCTGGAACAAATACAGAGATTGTTTACGGCTCACATTGAGCCAGTAAAGCACCTAAACTACTGGGAATGCCTGCAAGTCTTGAACATGTACTCATTGGAGCAGAGGAGAGAGAGGTACATGATAATATATACCTGGAAGGTACTTGAGGGCTTGGTCCCAAATCTGCACACTGCCATAACATACTGGAGTGAGAGATATGGGAGGAAGTGTAAAATAAACCCAGTGAGGAGCAGGGGTGCGGTGGGGACAATAAGGGAACACTGTATCAACATCCGGGATCCCAGACTTTTCAACATCTTACCAGAAAATATCAGAAACACTGCTGGAACAAGTGTTGAAGCCTTCAAGAGGAAACTAGGCAAGTATCTTCACCAGGTGCCAGATCAACTAGGCTGTGATGGATATGTGGGGAAGCAGGTCTCCAGCAGGAACAGCCTGGTTGACCAGGCGAGCACCAGACAAGCCTGGCCCATGGCCAGGCTCAGAGAGTAGATGTACTTTCGAAATTCTTCAAAGGTATTATGCAAAGGAACTATGCACGCTCTCTGCCAATCCCTAGGTACCTTATCCTCTTCCATACATTTATTAAATAACAGCACCAACCACTTCAAAACTACATCCCCACCTGCTTTTAACATTTCTATCTTCATGGATTTTGTTATTCTTGACTATATGTTCTTTCCAAGAGATTCACAAGCACTTGCACACCAAGCCATAAATGCAACAACAATCATGGAGAAATACTCAAGAGTGACAATATGTTTATCAAGATCACCCCACACCAACCACTCCCACAAAAACACCATCCACATGGAAGAACCTGGGAAGCTATGCTTCTGAAAGCATCTTTTTTTTTCTCTCTCTCTCTGTAGCTTGGCAGTTTGCTGCAGACTGGTGAGTGGATCAGCAATGGTCCATAGACCTCCACTTTGAGAAGCACTGACCATGGTTAACTTGTTTCCTTTAGGCCAGACAAAGCCAAGATTTACAGATGTGGGTTCAGAACACAGGATAACCATGAATCCCTAATTTTGTAGGGTGTTAAGTCGAAAAACATCGATTTTTTTTTCTTGGAACTCCCTCATGGCTATGCTTCTTATAACTACTAGTGCAAGACCATATTTATCAGATTTGTCACAGAAGTCATCACTTACTGTATACCAATTTTAAAAATTATACTAAAACAACTTAATCATAGGCAAGTTAGCGTGCACACACGAAACATCAGCAAACAATTTGACTGGCTTTATACTTTTAACACTGACCCAAGCATAAACTAACAGGGGAATTGAGAAGGTCCTGAATGCATATGCAATGAATGTGGGGAATAAAGTTAAGTTGTACCGCATCCTCTAGTTCTCTAACCTTACTTTCCTTCCTAACCTTGCCCATGTCATCTATAATACATTGATAAAATTATTTATTTTATCTCTGTTAATTATTGTAGCCCTCACACTAGTAAGAGACTATGATACTACAATATCAATAAATAAATATATATATATATATATATATATATATATATATATATATATATATATATATATATATATATATATATATATATATATATATATATATATATATATATTATATATATATATATATATATATATATATATATATATATATATATATAAAACAGTGTATAGGGTGTCTATAAAATTACTTACAACAGACTTCATGGGTGTAGAACTTGGCAGTGTGTTCTGATCTTCTATAATAGGTGCTGCTGACCACCTTTTTGTTGGGTCAGGAGGTGCACTGGCAGGTGGAATGGGCGACAAGCGATTGAGTGCAGGTTCACTCCCTCGCCGTACATGAAGTGGCGGTGGGGTGGCACTTAATTCTTCACCCGTTATCTCGATGTCATTTCGAGTAAAAGGGGAGAATTTGTGCTCAATGTCCTGCATAAGATTTATTGATTTAATAAACAATAGAATGCATGGGATTACATAGGATTGCAATGCATTTACAGTACTGTACAAAAGGATAGGAAAATGAAGGTTCATTGAAATCACAAATATGGTGCTTCCTAAAGAGGAAGAGATGCTACAGAAATTATTCTTAACATGTAGTTCCCATTATTACGATATGCCTGACCCCCTCTTCAACCACGACCAAAGGTTGCTCCTTGCACCCTAAGACATCCTTCATCTCTCTAGGAAGTATAGTAATTAACATACATTCTTCAGGGTTTCATGGGGTAAATTTCCCCATAACTTGCAAATGGCAGCCTCCAGCTGAGAGAGAGGGCCAATATCCTTCCCTCAGTAAGTCTGTATCACAGTCCAGAGGGTCTCAATGGGGTTCAAGTCTGGGGAATTTCCTGGTCAGTCACTGAAGAAGGGTACCTAACAGTCACGCTGATACTGAACAACCAATTTTGGGGTGGAAAGGAGTACTGGCTTGCATAAAAATCTTTGAACCACCCTACATGAAACATTTAGGCAAATGATCACAGAGCAATTCTAGGCAAGTTACTACAGTTACAGTTAGGACATTTTTCTAGGCTTCCTTGGACATGCTTTTAGCATGGGCTTGTCATCAAAACCATCCTCAAGGAACCTTTGATACCATTCCTCCCTGAATGCTCACACACATTAATGGCTTCTACTATTTTCTTTATTTGATGATCTGCCTTATGTAATCCAATCATCTGTTCAACTGTCTCATGTTAGCGACTTGCTTCTGCCCATATCAATTCATCTATAACAAAATGTGTGAAACTCACTCAAAATCACATGACAAAGGGACCAATGACAAATCCATCCACCACACAAGCCTAGAAGACATTTAGCATGCAGCCAGTAGCTTTAGGAAATCCTGAGACATCCTGTTTTGAGTTGCCAGGCCAGCATACCTTTTTGTCTCACCAAAACACCTAACAGGGTAGGGTATTACTTTCGACACCAAAGAATGCCAGGTGCCTCCACTTGACATACTTTAATGATAGCACTGTATAACTGAAATGTCCAGTATTGTGGAATTTTTTTGTGATGTTTCACCCACAACATGGGTTTTATCAAGTCACAGATAAATAAACCTGGTAAGAAATGATGAACAATATAGAACAATATACTGTACACACTGTGGCGAGATGAAAAGCAGGATGGGGAGACATATATATATCAGCTCACATTGACATCTGAATAGTCAAGTAATTTTCTGGCAAGAGGCTCATGTAAGCTGTAGAAACTATTGTTCTGGTTGATATTGCTGGAGATGATCACAGATTCAAGGATTCTTTTTTTCTGGGAGTCATTTTTGGCAACAAGCTGTACACCATTCCAGTTCGAGTGGTTATGGGAATAAACAGGATTGGCATATACCCAGAGAAGACTAAACCTTGAATCTGCATTCATCAATGTATAGTGATTGTCTTTAGGATACCAACAGAGGTAGCAACATCTTACCACAGGAAATATACACTACTGTAAGACCTAGCTCCAGTAAACAAGTGAAGTCTTAACCGCTGAATGGATCATCTAATTAAGACCCAAGTTGTTTTCTAATAAATTGACTTCCTACAATAAATATATTCACCACTCACAATAAGCTAAGGAAGAAAATATTGTAAGGTAAGTGATGTGTGTACTGTACAGTGGACCCCAGTGAATTCCCAGTTCTGAATTCGCGGCTTCAGTAATTTGCGGACTTTTCCTTAGAACCTAATTAATGATTGTTTGCGGAAATCCACAAAAATTAGTGGAATTTCTTTTTTTTTTTTTTCGTGGCAATACAGTGGAACCTCTACTTACGAGTGCACCCACATGCGAGTTTTTCCCAGATACGAGCAGTTGCTCAGTAAATTTTTTGCTTCCAGATGCGAGCAGAATTTCCGGATGCAAGTGGGACGATGGGGTTCTTGCTCTTGAGCTAGGGAAATGGATCTCATTTGTTTGTTGGGCTATCTTTGAAACCTGGGCAATGTATGATGGAAAGATGCTTCTTAACATACACCAAAATTGAAAGAAATCGGACTATAAATAAAGGAGTTCGCTTCTCAGCCATTAGCTGCCCCTTAGTGGTATATTTTTGTGTGGTTTTTATGGTTGTACTTTCGTGTTCTTTTTTTTTTTTTTTGGTCTCGTCTGATAGAATGGAAGACATATTACAGAAATAGATATGATTTTGATTGATTTCATGATGAAAAGTACCTTGAAATTGAGCTCATAGCAGAAATGTTCAATTTTTGCTGATGTTCAAGAGTAAACAATACCTGTCCAAGTGGCTATTTTAAATACGCAGTCATAAATGAGTTGACATTATTTATACAATTATTACAATAATGCAGTTGTCTGCATAACAGTAAATCTATTTTTATGTGTGAATAAAAATTCCAAATGGTAAGCAAAAGTATTATTATGATAATAATAATAATAATACGTATAATTGTATAATATACGTAATAATATAATTATAATAATACATACATACTAATAATAATAATAATACTATAATAATTATGAGTTTAAGAACACCACCATGAGATGGCATTACATGTACTAAGACAACACTCAGAGAGTGTGAGAGTGTGAGAGTGTGAGAGTGTGAGAGTGTGTGAGAGTGTGTGAGAGTGTGTGAGAGTGTGTGAGAGAGTGTGAGAGAGTGTGAGAGAGTGTGAGAGAGTGTGAGAGAGTGTGAGAGAGTGTGAGAGAGTGTGAGAGAGTGTGAGAGAGTGTGAGAGAGTGTGAGAGTGTGTGAGAGTGTGTGAGAGTGTGAGAGTGTGTGTGAGTGTGTGAGTGTGTGAGTGTGTGAGTGAGTGTGTGAGTGTGTGAGTGAGTGAGTGAGTGAGTGAGTGAGTGAGTGAGTGAGTGAGTGAGTTGTGAGTTGTGTGTTGTGTGTTGTGTGTTGTGTGTTGTGTGTTGTGTGTTGTGTGTTGTGTGTTGTGTGTTGTGTGTTGTGTGTTGTGTGTTGTGTGTTGTGTGTTGTGTGTTGTGTGTGTGTGTGTGTTGTGTGTTGTGTGTTGTGTGTTGTGTGTTGTGTGTTGTGTGTTGTGTGTGTGTGTGTGTGTGTGTGTTGTGTGTGTGTGTGTGTGTTGTGTGTTGTGTGTTGTGTGTGTGTGTTTGTGTGTGTGTGTGTGTGTGTGTGTGTGTGTGTGTGTGTGTGTGTGTGTGTGTGTGTACTCACCTAATTGTACTCACCTATTTGTGGTTGCAGGGGTCGAGACTCAGCTCCTGGCCCCGCCTCTTCACTGATCGCTACTGGATCCTCTCTCTCTCTGCTTCCTGAGCTTTGTCATACCTCTTCTTAAAACTATGTATGGTTCCTGCCTCCACTACTTCACTTGCTAGGCTATTCCACTTGCTGACAACTCTGACTCAAGAAATACTTCCTAACGTCCCTGTGACTCGTCTGAGTCTTCAGCTTCCAGTTGTGACCCCTTGTCCCTGTGTCCCCTCTCTGGAACATCCTATCTCTGTCCACCTTGTCTATTCCCCGCAGTATCTTGTATGTCGTTATCATGTCTCCCCTGACCCTTCTGTCCTCCAGTGTCGTCAGTCCGATTTCCCTTAACCTTTCCTCGTACGACATTCCCTTGAGCTCTGGGACTAGCCTTGTTGCAAACCTTTGTACTTTCTCTAACTTCTTGACGTGCTTGACCAGGTGTGGGTTCCAGACTGGTGCTGCATACTCCAGTATGGGCCTAACATACACAGTGTACAGTGTCTTGAATGATTCCTTATTAAGGTATCGGAACGCTATTCTCAGGTTTGCCAGGCGCCCGTATGCTGCAGCGGTTATTTGGTTGATGTGTGCCTCCGGTGATGTGCTCGGTGTTATGGTCACCCCAAGGTCTTTCTCCCTGAGTGAGGTCTGTAGTCTTTGTCCACCTAGCCTATACTCTGTCTGCGGTCTTCTTTGCCCCTCCCCAATCTTCATGACTTTGCATTTGGCTGGATTGAATTCGAGAAGCCAGTTACTGGACCACATGTCCAGCCTCTCCAGGTCTCTTTGCAGTCCTGCCTCATCCTCGTCCGATTTAATTCTTCTCATCAACTTCACGTCATCTGCGAACAGGGACACTTCAGAGTCTATTCCTTCCATCATGTCGTTCACATATATCAAAAATAGCACTGGTCCTAGAACTGACCCCTGTGGGACCCCGCTCGTAACAGGCGCCCACTGTGATACCTCTTCACGTACCATGACTCATTGCTGCCTCCCTGTCAGGTATTCCCTTATCCATTGCAGTGCCCTTCCTTTTACGTGTGCCTGATCCTCCAGCTTCTGCACTAATCTCTTGTGGGGAACTGTGTCAAAGGCCTTCCTGCAGTCTAGGAAAACGCAACCTACCCAACCCTCTCTCTCGTGTCTTACTTCTGTTACCTTGTCATAAAACTCCAGGAGGTTTGTTTGTGTGTGTGTGTGTGTGTGTGTGTGTGTGTGTGTGTGTGTGTGTGTGTGTGTGTGTGTGTGTGTGTGTGTGTGTGTGTGTGTGTGTGTGTGTGTGTGTGTGTGTGTGTGTGTGTGTGTGTGTGTGTGTGTTGTTTCAACTGGCGGTGGAGATAATTGTCATGATTTCCTTACATTTCGTGCAGTTATTTTGCAGAATTTTTTGTTTCTACCCATGGGTCCTAAGACAGCAGGTGCAAAGGACAGTGCTGAGAAGAAGTGGATGATTTTCATGGAATTAAAGCATGAAATCATTGAAAAACACAAACTAAGAGTGTAGCATTAAGAGCAGCAATTAAGCGATAGAAAAAGGACGAAACGAAATGAACTGACAGCATACACTGCTGTGCCCAGCATCTCTTCTAACTCATCAACCTTCACCAGCATCTCTTCTCCAAGGTATTATTTATTATGTATTATTATTATTACTTTCCTTACGAAACTACGTAGCGATTAATGGAGTTTGCCTTGCAAACACTGTTTTCTGTTATAATAAAAAGAACGGAAAGGTATGTAGTCAGGAGCAGGAACAACTGCTGCAGTGCTGCCGCCTCCACTAGCACTACTTGAATATGTAATGACATTCCATTCATTCTAGTGTGTATATCATGTTTCTATGTTATTAATATTAATGTCATACTAGATGAATTGTGATGGACAAATAAGCCATACAGTTGATTTTAGGTAAATATTCAGGTATTTTGTCGTGCCTGGAATTCCACTGGGATGGATTAATTCCATTTCAATTAATTTAAATGAGGAAAACTGATTCTACAAATGAGCAAATACAGATGCAAGCAAGGTCAAAGAACGGATTAAACTCTTAAGAGATTCCACTGTATACAATTTTTTGTGTGTTTTAACGCTAAATACACAGAAGCCCAGATTTTGCATGCACCAAATATCAAACATTTCGGATTTAGAAAACTTTTTTGGGCGAAATTTTGCTCCGGATTTTGTACCTTGTCCCGGGAATCGTACATATCAGATGCATCCACCCGCTGGGACACCGCCTCAGTCTGGCTCTGTCACTGGTTGAGTCAGCATTCATCCAAAACATTTCACAATTTTTTGCTTTTTTATTGACTGCGACTGCGAAATAAGCCACCATGGGCCCAAAGAAAGTTCCTAGTGCCAGCCCTTTGGTAAAGAAAGTAAAAAACAAGATATGTGAGTGCCCAGGACGTGGAAGAGTTGGTGGAGGACCACAGGGAAGAGCTAACCACTGAAGAGCTACAAGACCTTCAACTGGAACAGCAACAGACTGCAGCTGAGGAAATTGCTTCAGAGGTGGAGGAAGAGAGGGGAGAAGGTGCCTTCTTCGGTGATTAAGGACATTTGTGCAAAGTGGAATGAGGTGCAAACTTTTGTTGAAAAATATCACCCTAACGAAACTGATACAAGTTGTATCTGCAACATGTTCAGTGACAATACCTTGTCCCATTTTAGGCAAATCTTAAAGAGAAGCCAGAAACAGAGCTCTCTGGAGAGATTTTTAGTGTGATAGGAGTCCAGTGCCAGTAAAAGAATGAAGAGAAGTAATCCCAGAGAGGGCTTTGATACCCATGTCCTTATGGAGGGGGATTCCCCTTCCAAACAATAACCTCAACTTTCTCTCACTGTCTTGCATTCTTCAATACGCCAACAAGTCTTCAATAAAGGTAGGCAATGTTAATTTATCATCAAAATTAGTGGTTTATATTTATTTCTCATTGTTTTCTGTATGTAAAACTTTAGTTATTCCTTAAAAAAATTAATTTTGTGAATATTTTTGGGCGACTGGAACGGATTAATTGGATTCACATTATTTCTTATGGGAAATACTGATTCAGTTTTCACACACTTCGGTTTTAGAACCACCTACTGGAACGGACTAAGTTTGAAAACCGGGGTGAAAGAGTGCAAAAGGAGAGCAGATGATAGAGTAGGAGGTGCACTGTCAAGACATTTTGATGAAAAAAAATTTTGGAGCAAGATAAACAAGTTAAGAAAGCCTAAGGAACGAATGGGTTTGTCAATTAAAAACAGTAGGGGAGTTAGTAGATATATGTTCATATGCATAGCGCTCCAACCTTTATTTTCCCCATTTGAAAGCATGTAAAAAAGAAATGTAGATATATGTTTGGACAGTTTAAGGGTTAAATGTCGACAAAGAAAGGGAGGCGGTCATTTCATGCACTGGCCAGGGAGGTATAACATCTTTTAACCCCTTGACTGTCGCGGTCGTATATATACGTCATGGGAGATACCATGTTTGACGTATCTATACGCATAAATTCTAGCGGCTTAAAATCAAGCAGGAGAGGGCTGGTAGGCCTACATGAGAGAGAATGGGTCTCAGTGGTGGGTGTGCACCTTGTGAAAAAAATCTGGGACTCAGCGGTGCATTGTGGGAACGCCATCTTGGTAGTCCATTTTCACCATGCCTCGCGGCAAGAAGTTCCTCACTCCTTGGCGGACTGGAGGTCTTTTGTTCCCAAGTGATAGCTCAAACAGCCATGAAAGTGTCAGTGAAAGTGAATTCCCTGGTTTTGAAGCGGGTGTGACCAAAAAAAGTGCCCAGGATAACATAATTAGTGATGAAAACCCAGATGACCCACAACCTTCCACCTCTGGTGCTGGGCCGGCTTATTCATGTTCACCTGTACCAGGACGAAAGAGGAAACTATTTGCCCGTGTACAAGACTCAGATGTGAGCAGTGTAAGTGATAGTGATAGTGATTTCAAGGTTATTGAAAGCAGTTCTAGTTGTGATAGTGAGGGTGAATATTCCCCAGTGAAGCGGCAGTATATACGACGTTGCATGCGGTCTGGTAGTGTGCCATATGCTTTTCCAAGAGGAAGGAGTACATCTCGGAGCACATCCCGTGGCCCTACACCACAACCTGATAGTGAAGATGACGATATTGTTACGATGGGTATCAATGACGCAAGTGAGGCAGCAGGCGGTGGTGGTGATAGTGATGGTGGCACGAGTCGTGCGACACCAGCAGCGGGCCACGCTACTACCCACGCTGCTGACTCTGCACAACTACAACCAGCCTCACCCGACCCCACACTCCCACAACAACCACAACCACAACCTGCACAACCACAACCTGCACAACCACATTACAATATCCAGAACCCACCAGCTGACCACATCTGGGATTGGCAGCAAGATGATGAGTTTGTTCCCAGTCCCCATGACGTTGATGGAGGACAAAGTGGAATACGGCCATCATGTACACTTGGGAACAATCCCACTGAACTGGAATGCTTTCAGTTGTTCTTCGATGAACCCCTGATGGACATTATTGTCAGGGAAAGCAATACATACTGAGTACACCATGGCAAACACTATTCTGTCACCAAGATTACGCCTACACCAGTGGAAGGACAACTGTGGCAGAGATGTCTCTCTTCTTTGCCACAATAATGCTTATGCCACATGTGTATAAGCACAGTGTCAAAACATACTGGGCGATAGACCGCCTGATTTCAACCCCTGCTTTCAGTGACATTATACCAGTGAATAAATTTGTGTTACTGTTACGTATGTTACACTTTTCAGACAAAACAAGGCCTGACAGAAGCGACAGGTTATACAAGATCAGACGTGTGTTTATGTACCTGAAACAAAAGTGCTGTATGTATTTTTATCCCTTCAGAAAGCTTGTTATTGATGAGTCTTTGATTTTGTTCAAAGGAAGACTCTCATTCAAACAGTATACGTATACCAAGCAAGAGGAAACGCTCTGGTATAAAGTTATTTGTTCTGTGTGATTGCAAAACTGGTCTGGTTTTGGATATAATTGTGTACGCTAGCGGTAAAACCTTGGAAGATACCAGAAAGTTACTGGGTATCTCTGGTGATGTGGTTAGAACAATGATGGAGCCATATCTTGGTAAGGGGCATATTTTATATACTGACAACTGGTACACAAGCCCTATACTCAGTGATTTCTTGCGAGTGAACATGACAGATGTGTGTGGCACAGTGTGTGGAAATCGTAAACATATGCCTAGGTTTGATGCTGGCAGTCGTAGAGGTGAAGTGCAGGTGTTTGCTGCCAATGACATGGTATATCGGTGGCATGACAAACGTGATGTCACACTGCTGACATCAGTTCACCAACACGAAATGGTAGACACTGGCAAGCAGAATAGAGAGACCAATGAACCCATTGTAAAACCTGCAGCTGTGATGGATTACAACCTCAATATGCACTTCCATCCATCAACAACAGTCTTCAATAAAGGTAAGTGTCCAGTTGAATGTTCATTCTTTCGTGCATGTAAATCTATCCTCAAGGTAAAAAAAATTTTTTTGTTAATACTTCTGGGTGTCTGGAATGGACTAATTGGATTTACATCATTTCTTATGGGGAAAACAGTTTCAGTTTTTGCTGATTTCCGTTTTCACTGATCTCTCTGGAACGGATTGAACACAAAAACCGTGGGTCCACTGTACATATACTTATTGACTGCACTGAGCTAATAAAGCATTTAAATTACAGAAAACACTTCAAAGTCCTATACAAGATGTTATCAAAAAATCTGCATACTCAAATTTTCGCAAGCTTCTTGGGTGAAATATGGCAGCAGAATAGATTACACTGTACAGTACACTCTTTTGTGAAGTAACGTGGCGAGTTTCAGTGTGGTTGGTTGTTACTCTGAGATAAGACAGATATTTTTTATCAAGTTGTCAGTGCACTGCTGTGATTGATGTGTAACAGAATTAAATCTTTGAAACAAAGAATAGCATGTGTGAAATTGTTTCAAGCTTGGTGAAACAGCTAGTGAAATGCTTAAAATGCTTTAGTGTGCATCTGACGAAGCAATGCACTGATCATGGTATTTTGAGTTGTTTTCTCGATTCGAAGTAGGATGAACATCCATTGAAGATGATGAATGCTCTAGTCATTCATCAATGTCAAAAACAGAAGCCAACAATAAATAAGTGAAGGTTATTCACGAAGACTGTCATCAGAGTATCTAGGACATTGCAAATGCTATGTGAATTTCTTTCTTGTTCCAAAGATGAAAACAGAACCCAAGGGGCAGCATTTCAACAATGTGGAGGAGATTCAGGTAGAATTGCAGGCCAGACTAGAAATGTTTCAAGAAGTAGCAGAGGTGCTGGGATCAGTGTATAGCCTGCTAAGGAGAGCACTTCAAGGAAAACAACTTCAACTAGTTGATTAGGTAAATCTATATATATATTTTTTTTTTTTTTGCAGCAGTCCAGGAACTTTTTGAAAACACCCTGTATATGTAGTACTCACTGCAGCAAAGGAGAGAGACAGATAGGTGATAAATTTATACATGGAAGGGACTTGAGGGCATAATTCCAAATCTGTATGCTGCCCTAACATACTGGAGTGAGAAACATGGAAGAATGTGTAAAATAAACAGTGAAAAACAAGGGTGTTATGGGCATAATATTAGAACACTATCAACATCTGTGGACCCAGGCTTCAATGCTAAATAAGATATCAAACACAGCCAGAACAAGAAGAGCATTCAAGAGGAAATTGGACATGTACCTCTGTAAAGTGCTAGATCGACCAGGCTGTGATGAATATGTGGGTCACTTGGATGCCAACAGCAGCAGCCTGGTTGATCAGGCAAGCACCAGATAAACCTGGCTAAGGACTGGGCTGTGAGTAGTTAAGCTCTCAAAGCCTTCAAAAGTAAAGCTAAGGTATATCAAAGGACTGTCTGGTGCTTGCCTGGTCAATGAGGCTATTGTTGATGGCCCACATATCCATTACAGCCTGGGAGAGGTACTCGAGTTTCTTTTTGAAGACATCAACACTTGGTCTCGCAGTATTTTTTTTTTTTTAAATAATATGTCACAGCATAGTACCATACATTCATATTGGATATGAGAAAGTTTCATCTTTTCTTTTAATGATGTCCTTCTTAACTCCAGACAAGCTGGTCACTTTACATTATAATATGTATATGACAAACCACTGAAAAGCTTTAAAACAAAAAATTATGATAAAATTCAACAAGACTGAGTACCAAACATGATTACAGTACAGTAGTTGTAAAGTTAATCTATCACACACCTGAAACAACACTGGTACCTGGAAGATGTCTGGGGAAGGGTTCTCGGAGTCTGATGATGCCGAAGTTCCATCACCGCCGTGGTGGTGGTGAGCCTGCTCTTCATACAGTGCAATAATCTGTTCCCTGTCATCTGCCACATCATTGAGTCGGTCGTCTGGATCTAAAATCCCACCATCCAGTTGTTTCAGATTGTGAACTGTTACCCAGGAGTCTGATGGCTGCAAGGATAAAAACATTAAATCATGAGTATTAAATTATTATTGGTGTACTTAACAAAATAATACTTAAGAAAAAACTGACAAAATATTATGAAAAACTGAGCAATATATAGAGTACAATGTCAATGTCATAACATTTAATAAAGTACAATGGCACTCATATGAGTATCATCTTACGTTCACCATGCAGTCAAAATATGTTTTCACAAACTAGAAATTTTATAATATTGTATTAACTATTAAGGGGTTAAAATGCCAACTAACCTAATCCCACTACCCCAAACAAAAATCCTGGATTTTATATTTTTCCCCACACTGGTTGTTTTCCACTAAGGTAGGCTTATCCAGAGAAGGAAACACCACTACCCATTCAATAAGTGTCTTGCCAGAAGTGCACAGACATCACAATTCATATAACCTTCTGAACAACATTGCCCATCCTTCAGAATGTAGGCACTACTTCCCACCTCCAGAACTCACACCTTGCATTAAATTCAAGAATTTTAAGTTCTGAAACATAAGTAATGAATTTGCATAGTGAAAATCTCAACATTTATAAATGGGAAGCATGAATGCTTGCCATTTCTGCAGTTCGTGAAACATGCTTCAGAAAAATATAGACTATATGACTACAGATTTCCATAATTTCTATAAAATAAATTGTAAACCATATTCATTACAGCCTCTCCTCACTTAACGATGGAGTTCCGTTCCTAAGAACGAATTTGACGCTAAATGAGGAGCATACTATAATGGTACAGTGGTGGGTTTGTCTCAGCCATCTGTTGTTGTTTTAATGTCACCTCTGCACCATTAATAAACATTACTGGTATATTTTTAAATGTTTATACAGTAGTCTACTGTACAGTGGAACCTCGGTTTTTGTACACCCCAGTTTTCGTAGGATTCGGTTTTCGACGACTTTTTCCATCGAAATTTTGTCCCAGTTTTCAAACATCACCTCTGTTTTTGTAGAGGTGACAATGGTCCATACCGAACGCATCTACCTGCCCGCCCACATCACTCAGCCACTCAAGCGCTGAGTGACTCGGTTTTCCTTTGTTTATTGTCAAGTGAGCATCACCCTAACAAAGCTGTTGCAAGCTGTGTCTGCAACAAGTTCAATGACAATGCCTTGTCCCACTTTAGGCAAATCTTAAAGAAATGCCAGAAACAGACATCTCTGGACAGATTTTTGTGCGACAGGGGTATGGCGACTCTCAAGCTGGTCCTAGTGCCAGTAAAAGACAAAGGGAAGTAACCGTGGATAGGGCCTTGATACCTGAAGTCCTTATGGAAGGGAATTCCCCTTCCAAACAATAACCTCTCCTCCCTCTCCCCTCCTTGCCATCTTCCATATGCCAACAAGAGTCATCAGGGCAAACAAAATCTGAGGTTTCACTGTATACTTCCTTTTCCTGAGGTGACAATATACAGTACAGTGGAAGCTTTACTTAAGAGTTTAATCCGTTCCACGACTTTGCTCGCACCTGGACTTGCTCATTTGCAGAGTCAATTTTCCTCATTTAAATTAAATGAAATGGAATTAATTTGTTCCAGTGGAATTCCAGGTATGAGAAATACTTCAATAATTTCCCTACTATCAATTCTATAGCTTACTTATCACAATTCGTGTAATACAACATAAAACAATATTAATAGCATAGAAATATGATATATATACTAGAATGAATAAAATACATGTCACCGCAGGTGTGTCAAGTGGTGGTGATAGCGGCTGTTGTTGTTGGGGTTTATAGGGCCACCACAGCAGCCATTTCTGCTCTCCTGACTAGACTCAAGAAATCATAATGACACGATTGCAAATAAACCATACCCCCGGCCGGGATTGAACCCGCGGTCATAGTCTCAAAACTCCAGCCCGTCGCGTTAGCCACTAGACCAGCTAGCCACAATAAGATTCATCCAACTAGGTGTATTTCTACACCATAGGAAAGTTAGCACAGGCACCTCTGTGACCACAAATGCAAGTTTTTACAGACGAATCTCCAGCTAGCGTGGCCGTGACGAACTCTAGCTCAAGTCCCTTCACTGCCGTCAACATGACTCAAGAAATCGTAATGACACGATTGCAAATAAACCATACCCCCGGCCGGGATTGAACCACGCTAGCTGGAGATTCGTCTGTAAAAACTTGCATTTGTGGTCACAGAGGTACCACTGGAAAAACTCGCACATGGATGCACTCTTAAGTAGAGGTTCCATTGTACATGCTTATTTTTGCATCGTACACAAAGGATGAAAGGAAGCTTTAGCTAGTGATTATGTCTGTTATAAAGATGAGAAACGGTAGAGGTGCCAAGACCATGCTTTGGAGTACTAAACTTTCTTTTTTTTTTACCTTGCTAAGGGTACATCTTGTTTTGCTTGTTACTACACTTCATGTTCTATTCTTCAGAAAGATGAATATCCATTTCTCTACTTTTCTTGTTATCCCTTAAATTAGGTCAGTAGGTATATCATTCCTTGCATGCCATCATGAAGTCCATGTAGATTTGTATTTGTGTTTTGGTTTCCTTTCAAAGCCTCAGTAGCATAAGAACATAAGAATGTATGAACACTGCAGACGGCCTACTGGTGCATGCTAAGCAAGTCCAATTAACACCCACCCACTCCTACTCATGCACCCTTCCAACCTATATTTAAAGCTACCAAACATTCTTGCCTCAATGATGGTACAAGGGAGTTTGTTCCATTGATCTCCAACTCTAATGCCAAATTATTATTTCCCAATATCCTCTCTAAGTCTAAATTTCTCCAACATGAATCCACTGCTCTGAGTCTTGTTTAGGTTAGATATTTTCCACACATTTTTTATAAATCCCTTTGGTTATTCCTGTTTTCCATTTACACACTTATCTCTTATCTCTCCTAATTCTGCACCTTTCTGAAGAATTCAAGTTCAATGCCTCGCCCTATTTTTGTAGGAAAGATTTCTAATACATGTACATGTAATCAATTTTGTTACCCTTCTCTGCATATTTCTGAGGATATTTCTATCCTGTAATATGGAGACCAGAACTGAGCAGCATAATCTAAACGAGGTCCAACCAAAGAAATTTGAAGCTGAAGTATAGCCTTAACTAAGGCTTCCATTATTTATATTTCTTGATATGAAGCCAAGAATTCGATTAGTTTTATTGAGAACACTTATGCTCTCTGAGCCTGGCCATGGACCAGGCTCATCTGGTGCTTGCCTGGTCAACCAGGCTGTTGCTGCTGGAGGCCCACTGCCCCACATATCCATCTCAGCCTGGTTGATCTGGCACCTGGTGAAGATACTTGTCCAATTTCCTCTTGAAGGCCTCTACACTTGTCCCAGCCATGTTTCTGATATCTTCTGGTAAGATGCTGAATAGTCTGGGACCCCATATGTTGATATACTGTTCTCTTATTGTCCCCACTGCACCCCTGCTCCTCACTGGGTTTATTTTACACTTCCTCCCATCTCTCTCACTCCATTATGTTATGGCAGTGTGCAGATTTGGGACCAGGCCCTCGAGTACTTTCCAGGTACGTACAGTGGACCCTCGACATTCGATACTAATCCGTTCCTGAGAGCTATCGAATGTCGAAAATATCGAAAGTCGAATTAATTTTCCCCATAAGAAATAATGGAAATCAAATTAATCCGTGCAAGACACCCAAAAGTATGAAAAAAAAAATTTTACCATATGAAATATTAAGTTTAATGCAAGAGAATAATTACAATAACAATAGAATAATTGACACTTACCTTTAATGAAGATCTGGTGATGATTGATGGGATGGGAGGAGAGGAGAGTGTCGAAGTTGTTACTGTTTAGAAGGGGAATCCCCTTCCATTAGGACTTGAGGTAGCAAGTCCTTTTCTGCGGTTACTTCCCTTCTTTTAATGCCACTAGGACCAGCTTGAGTCACTGGACCTCTGGTGCCGTTCCTTTAAGATTTGTCTAAAATGGGCCATAACATTGTCATTGTAATAGTCACCAGCATGGCTTGCAATAGCTGTGTTAGGGTGATTTTCATCCATAAAGGTTTGCAGTTCAACCCACTTTGCACACATTTCCTTAATTTTTGAAGTAGGCACAATGGAGTCCACAACTGGCATAGGCTTCTCAGGGTTAGCCCCAAACCCTTCAAAATCTTTCTTAATTTCCATACTAATTCTCACCCTTTTTACCACAGGGTTGGCACTAGAAGCTTTCTTGGGGCCCATGGTGACTTATTTTGCAGAAACAAGCACCAAAAACAGTGATAATATGGATAATATGGAATGTACCAAATGTATCCTTAGATACGCGCACACTGGCTGGCTTGTAAACACTGGCACACACGGGGCAGTTCAGGCCACACATGGACACATCTTGTACGAATTGTATCGAATGTCGGGTTTTCCATCGAATGTCAAGGCAAAATTTTTGTGTTAAAATGCATCGAATGTCGGATTTATCGAATGTCGATGCAATCGAATGTCGGAGGCCCACTGTATATATTACCATGTACAGTGGACCCTCGCCTAATGATGGCATCATATAACGTTAAATCCGCCTAGCGATACATTTTAATGCAAAATTTTTGCCTCGGCTAGCGCTAAAAAACTCGCTCAATGTGATTCGTTCGAGACGCATCCACGTGCAGCCTGAGCCAGCCTCACTTGTTCCGTGGGTGCCAGTGTTTACAAGCCAGCCATCGCGGTTGCTTCCAAGCATACAATCGGAACATTTCATATTATCACAGCCTTTTTAGTGATTGCACCTGCAAAATAAGTCACCATGGGCCCCAAGAAAGCTTCTAGTGCCAACCCTACAGGAAAAAGGGTGAGAATTATTATGGATATGAAGAAAGAGATCATTGCTAAGTATGAAAGTGGAGTGCGTGTCTCCAAGCTGGCCAGGTTGTACACAAAACCCCAATCAACCATTGCTACTATTGTGGCCAAGAAAACGGCAATCAAGGAAGTTGTTCTTGCCAAAGGTGCAACTTTGTTTTCGAAAAAGAGATCGGAAGTGATAGAAGATGTTGAGAGACTTATTGGTGTGGATAAACGAAAAACAGATAGCAGGAGATAGCATCTCTCAAGCGATCATATGTGAAAAGGCTAGGAAGTTGCATGAGGATTTAATTAGAAAAATGCCTGCAACTAGTGGTGATGTGAGTGAATTTAAGGCCAGCAAAGACTGGTTTGAGAGATTTAAAAATTGTAGTGGCATACATAGTGTGATAAGGCATGACGAGGCTGTCAGTTCGGACCACAAAGCGGCTGAAAAATATGTGCAGGAATTCAAGGAGTACACAGACAGTGAAGGACTGAAACCAGAACAAGTGTTTAATTGCGACGAAACAGGCCGGTTTTGGAAGAAAATGCCAAGCAGGACCTACATTACTCAGGAGGAAAAGGCACTCCCAGGATATAAGCCTATGAAAGACAGGCTTACTCTGTTGATGTGTGCTAATGCTAGTGGTGATTGCAAAGTGAAGCCTTTATTGGTGTATCAATCTGAAACTCCCAGAATGTTCAGGAAAAACAATGTCCTCAAGGCTAATTTGTGTGTGCTGTGGAGGGCAAACAGTAAGGCATGGGTCACTAGAGACTTTTTCTATGACTGGTTACACCATGCATTTGCCCCCACTGTGAAAAATTACCTAATTGAAAATA
>NC_091319.1:16493815-16508815 GCF_038502225.1 Cherax quadricarinatus | reverse complement strand
ATTTTCCAAGTGTATATTATCATGAATCTCTCTCGCCTACGTTCCAGGGAATACAAACCAGCCTAGAGAGAACAAGCGATTTGAAGAGAATCATCATGGGCTTGGCGGCCCTAGTTTTAAAGGTTCTCATTATACATCCTATTATTTTCCTAGCAGATGCGGTAGATGCATAGTTGTTGTCTTTGAAGGCGAGATCCTCTGACATCACTCCCTGGTGAGGGCCTCACCATCCTCGCTGTCTCTACTATTAGTCACTGTATGTGGTTTATGGAATTTTATTGAGATGTTTCGCCTACCAGGGATTTTATTTTGATAAAGACCCTGCTCGACTAAACGTCTTTTCAATAAAATACTATAAATTTCATGTGTGTTACTACTGCTGTCACTGTCTGGTTGCGGTGGCGCCTTAAACTATGGGAACAGTTGATGGTGTACCAGGTAATGATGGTTCGCCAGGGAACGACGGTTCACAAGGGAACGACGGTTCACAAGGGAACGACGGTTCACAAGGGAACGATGGTTTACCAGGGAACGATGGTTTACCAGGGAACGATAGTTCACCAGTAGTTAGTGCACACGTGACTGAGACTTGGTGCACCTGGCCTGCGCTCCATAAGCTGGTCTGAGGGATTTGAGTATTTCCAACTTAATTATATGAACGGTCATGGACAGAGAATATTATTTACACATTCTCTACATTTGCAACCTCGCCTTTCTAAAATGAGGTCTCTATATTACCTGGGTTGGAGAGGGGGTCACATCCCCGGCCATGACCAGGCCTCTCGGTCTGGGACCAGTTTGATGTTATATTACGGTGGAGGAGTGAACAAGAACAATGGCAGACATACCATCACCATGGTGGAGGCTTAGCAAGGTGTGTTTAAGGACATGTTAGGATAGGGAAAATCGATGATCCTGTGTCGCGCTCACTGGTGCTGAACTCAATATTAATGGGTTACATGTCGTTGAAATGGCAACTCCCAGAAGTAACTGTCCCATCATCTACCTTATACAAGGGTCTCCAGCAACAACCACTTCCATCCACCACCTCACACACAGGCCTCCAACTACTACCACATCCTCTACTACCTTATATACAGGTCTTCAAGTTACAACAACTATTACCACTTCTCTCCACTATCTTAGACACTGGTAAAGTCACCTGAATTTCGCTCAGGCACGGAAAATTGAAAAAATAAACATCATTATTATAGCCACAAGGGCTATACAGCGGAAAAAAATAAACAACACTGGGAAATTACCGCAGTGGATATCAGAAATACTGCTAGAACAACGGCATAAGTTTTCAAGAGAAAACTCAATTTCTGCAAGGTGTCAGACCAAGATGGCTGTGAGGCTGTGTGGGAAAGTAGGCCGCTAACAGCAACAACCTTATTGACCAAGCAGTCAAACCTAACAAGAGAGGCTGAATTGAGGCCGGGCTGCGAAGGTAGAACCTCGAAACCGTTCGTAGTGGTCATAGGGCGTCTTGAGTGTATAACAAGTCACAAATAAACTTCCAGGAAAAGGTATGAAAATTATTAGCAACAAAGTTTACCAAGAGTATTAAAGGAATTAAATACATGGTTGATAGCAACAACTTAATAATTACTATATGCCAAGTAATGAGTTCCAGCCAGACGAAGGTGATTTAGTTGCATATTGGTCTGTAAACTAAAAAATAATGTTTCTTTGCTAGGAACCGCTGAATTCAAAATGAAAATAGTCAACCATTATTAGTAACTGAAACTCCATGATTTCTGGCTGAATAACGGTGACTTAAATTTGGGAAATTATAAACTCCTTGCAGGAAACTGGCAACTTCTAGCTGGAAATCGATGACTTCTTGCTGGAAGGGTGCAAAGCCTCTGCCTTATCTGGCCTGGCACGCCAGGAACCGACGAACCCAGGTAGCCACACACACGATAATCACTGTAATTATCTCCCCCACCACAACAACCCTCAGGTCGGCAGCACAAACTTTCGGGCATCAAGGTGAGGACGGTGGAGATGATTATTGAAGGTCCACCTGTAGTCTACCTGGTAATGGTTCACACGATCATCACCCCTGATGCCAGGTCACAAAGTAGACTTGCTGTTTGACGGTATAGTCAGACAGGCTGTTGGTGCTCGCTCCACGCAATTCGACGTAAGCACCACACCTTGGATGATCAGGAAGGAATTGGATAAATTTAGATATTTCTCTCTTGAAGGCAGTTAGGGTCCTGTTGATAATTTTAGTTTTATTTGAAGGGAGAGTGTTGAAGGTAAAGAGCAATTTCAGTGTGCAGGTTTGGAAGCAGCCTCTCCAATATTTTGCAGGTGTGACTTATGATGTATCTTGACAAGCTTTACACTGAGAACAGTTATAGGGATTTTTGGCTTTTCGAATAATTTAAATGTTTCACTGAATTTTGTAAGCACAGTGAAAGTTCTTAGTATTTTAAAAAGATCGTACATCCTCTACCAGTTCAGAGTTCTTTTTTATTTCCGCATTCAAGCAGTTTTTTCTTTTTAGTTCTTTACGGCTGAACATGAAGTTATTTTTATGTGTGCACTAAAGACCTCGTTTATACCGTATTGTAGTTTATTTGTGTTTGCTATGAGGATAAGGAAGAGTAATAATTCAATGACAGTACCTTGTTTTATTGTGCCCATTTGTTTGTTTGGTATCAATATTTGTGATCTGTGTCAAAAAGCTGACTGTCCACTTACCCATTTTATTTGTTATTACTTTTGACATCAATTTATGAGATCTCGGTGTAAAATAAAGTTGGGACTCGTTTTAAATCTGCATACTAATATTACTCCTACATAACAGTTCATTTAGTTCATTAAGGCTCGAGCTTTTTAATCATCCTTTCTTCAAGTATATGGTGAATTATCAATAAATCCTTGACTGTATTCTGTAGGAAATTTGACAAGCTCTTCCAGGCAGTTCTTGATCAGCCGGATTCAGACATAACTGTTGCAATCACATACAATCTGACTAACCAGGCCGTCAACCTGGAGTGCTGTTCAGAGACAGAGCAGCGGTGGTGATGATTCCACGCCACCGCTTATATATTCACTGTAGTGATATGCAAAAACTTGCCAACCTTTAAGGCTACGGAACAGGCAAACAAGGTCCACTGTAACTAGAGCCAAGTGGCCCTGTCACAACCCTGTCTCACACCATGAGTAGTATCCATCACCATATGGAAAAGACTTGGGCCAGTACCAGTCCTGGCAAACCTACATTAACCTAACTGGATGTGATTTTCGTCCTGGATTTTACATAAGAAAAGTATTTGAGATTTCTTCTAATTTCATTTATGGTTCTTTGCTCCCTCTATAAGTTGCAATCAGTTTGTGTGTTCGATGTTCTGTATTTCTCTCACTAGTTTCCCTTCGTGCTTATGAGAGTCTACCACCCCCACCATTAACATCACTACTACTGCTACTGCTACTACTACTACTACTATCATGCTTCTCCTTCCTGTTGGGCGGTCATGTCACCATCCCAACCTATCTAAGTTCATCATTTATTTAGTCCCAGTTAATGGCCTTGTAGAAGGTGAATATATTGAAATCGCCTAATGATAAGCTGTTTCTCTGTCCCAGGCCATTGTGCACGAAGGTCTGTACCTCGATTTGTGGTGTGACCTGAGATTTCATCTTCAACACCGTTATCTCCCAGACTAATTCCTAATTGTTCGTAAATATAAGGTCTAGGGTGTTTCTCAGTCTGATTGATTCAGCAATCTGCTATCTTGTAGAGGTGGGAGAAACTGCAAGACGACATCAAAGTATTTCAGTGAGCAAAGAAAATAACACGATGCTCAAAATAGTGACAAATTCCAACTGACTAGATATGAAAAGAATTAAGAACTCGAAATCAGCACAGGATACAAAACCGAGACGGACCATTTCATAAAATGAAAGGAACATGTAACATATTTGGATTTAATAATGTGGGATAATCTATAATCCAAAGAACACAATAAAACAGATGCAGTAAATGACAGAAAGATGACAGGGTAAATAACGAGAGTTTTCAAAACAAGAGAAATAATACCAATGGTGATACTATTCAAATTACTTGTCCTTTTACGTTTAAGTTATTGTTCTGTGTTTTCTGTTTCGTTAAAGTTGGAGAAATATCAGAGCTGGAAAATGTGCAGACGGTAGTTTACTGTCTGCACAGAGTTAATAAAATGTTGAAACTGCCAGGAACACCTCAAAGTACTAGGACTGTACTCACCGAAGCAAAGAAGAGAGAGACATCTAGGACTATATACATGGAAGATAAATTAAGGTCTGCCTCCAAATCTGCACACTAGCATAACACAAGTATATCCTGGAGTGAAATATAGGACGAAGTGCAAAACAGATACAGTGAAAAGCAGAGGTGTCAAAGGCACAATAAGAGATTGCGATGTTATTCGTGGTCCGCGACTCTTCAACCTGTAACCAACATATATCAGAAATATTGTTGGAATGATTTAAAAGACTTCAAGAAGAAACTCGATTACTTCCTGTGACAAGTTCTGTGATGGCTATGTGGTCCAGCGGGCCACTAGCAGTAACAAACTGGTTGAACATGCAGTCAACTGGGAGGCTTGGCCTCAGCCAGGGCTGCAAGTATAGATAAAACCCCGAAATAGATCACAGATATATTCACACATCCAGTAAATAATGTGATTGTGTTATGAGTATTTTTATTTATCATTTGATACACTGCTGCCTTAGGTGAAAAACAGTTTTGAGTATTTGACAACGTACATAGCTCGTCCTATACCTACCGTTGCAGCTTCTTGTCTCCTCCTCCTCCTCCTCTCCCTGACACTACAACTTCTCTACTTTTTCTCCCTGCTGTTACGACTTCCCTAAAGTCAGCCAACTGCATCCAACGCCAGTAAGCCAACGGTCACAAGTGTTAGAGTCTGCCTTAGGACTGATGGCTACCCCATATTCATGTATGAGTCAGAAGACGCCGCCGTCTACAGCACCCCAGGCCATTGTTTTTTGCCGTGCCTCTGCCATAGGGCCAAAGATGGGACCACTGAACGGACCATTTTATAGCAAAGACCTCTTGGTTATCTGTTGTCGATTCCAGGTGTCATCGCCTCCGTATTTATTCTTAGTAATTCTTACAAAATAGCAAACTAAAAAATATAAGTGGGATTAGCTTCTGGGAAAAATACCCAGTCCTACGCTAGACCCGTGTCAGGTGTTTTTTTTTTTTCCTAACAAATACATCAGCACTTCTTCATCTCCCTCACTTTAGACCATACCTACTCCTTTCCCTCCCTTTAGAACATACCCACTCCTCTTCCTGCCGTTACTCACTCCCGTCCCTCCACCGTACCATAAGACCTCCCCTGAGCCCATAATGCTCGTATCTGGGATGCTGTCTATCTGGCTCCTTGTTGAAGACTTCCCACCCTCAATAATCCTATTACCCATCACCCAGACCCATCGTTGTTGCAGCTTCCCCCCGTTCTATAATCCTGTTACTATTAGACCAGCTAATCTACCATGCAACCTCTAATCCCTCTTGTATATCATATTGGAGATTTTATTCAGATTACACTGGTCTACAGCATAAATACTTCGGAAATAAAACTAGTCATTCTTTACTAGTTTTGGTCACTGAATGCATAAATGATGATTAAAATTGCAAATTGGCTCTTTTATAGAGATAATGACTCAGGTCGGCTGTTGTTTATCTTTCACCCGGGAAGGGAAGAGGGCCTCTAAAGTGTAAAGTGTATGGGGGAATGCTCTTGATTCGCACACAATACGTAATTATTTAAACCGTATATACAGTTTACTATAACCACAATGTATAATTGTTTTAAAAAAATATATACAATTTCCTTTAGTCAATCGACTGTTATCATGGTCATATTCGTTTTCATTACCCTAAGACCATAAAATGAGATACCTTTTTTCTCAGAAGCACAGAGCTGTTCAAAATTTGTGGGTTAGCAACCCCGGATAACCCAAGAAAGCTAAACACTGTAACTTATTCTCAGTGAGGTCCTTTGATCCTCTTTCCCAGGATCCGATCCACAACAGTCGACAGACACCCGGGAACCTACTGATAGCCAAGTGAATAAGGATAACAAGTGTCAGGAAACATGCCTAATGCTTACAGGCGTCCTGGGTTCGAACCTGGATCCTTAAGTTGTGAGCTACTAGCCACAGTTAAGCGTTCCAGTTATCTCCACACGTTCCTCTTCGTTCCAGCCTCTCAGTCTCTAATGCATCCTTCAAGACACAGAATTCAATACACTTTGGCATTTCAATCTTTAAGAAAAACAATATTCAAACTTTTCACATTTTATATATTTCTTGTCTATTACTGATTAACTGCTACACTATCTCAACTTTGGTTTCCTATCAATATTTAATTATATAATCCATCACCTGATCTTCATCCTCCCGTATCCCCCTCTAATTATCTACCCACTGCTTGATCTATATCATAACCTCCCACACTTTTCTAATCCTTTATCCCTGACCCGGTCATCATCACAGCCTTCCACACCCTGTTCTGATCCTTTATCCCTTCCACTTCCTTTGCCACTTTTCTACCTCTGTTCTTGCGAAAATTCTTCCTCTCCGTCGCCCTTACATGCTCTACCTTACTCTAGATTCTCAACCCCACGTCCCTGCAACAACCTCACCCACCAGAAGGCCTGGTCTGGGACCGGGCCGCAGGGGCGTTAATCCCCGGGAACATCCTGCTGGTATCCTTCAGGTATTAGGTACCATCACTACCATGGTGTTTATATCCATGTATTTGTGTATATAAGAAGAACTCTTTTCTCTTTGATGATATTTTTATAAATTCCATTTAATAAGCCATGCGACATATAAACTAAATAATGTAGATCTTAATACTACTGATTGCGAAAAGGATTTAGTAGTTCTGGTTAGCAGTAATCTAAAACCAAAACAACAGTGCATTAGTGATCGCAATAAAGCTAACAGAATTCTTGGCTTCATATCTAGAAGTATAAATAATAGAAGTCCTCAGGTTATTCTTCAACTCTATATATCCTTGGTTAGGCCTCATTTAGACTATGCTGCTCAGTTCTGGTCACCGTATTACAGAATGGATATAAATGCTCTGGAAAACGTACAGAGGAGGATGACAAAGATGATCCCATGTATCAGAAATCTTCCCTATGAGGATAGACTGAGGGCCCTGAATCTGCACTCTCTCGAAAGGCGTAGAATTAGGGGGGACTATGATCGAGGTGTATAAATGGAAAACAGGAATAAATAAAAGGGATCTAAATAGCGTCCAGAAAATTTCCAGCCAAAGCAGGACTTGCAGCAATGGTTTCAAGTTGGAAAAATTCAGATTCAGGAAGGATATAGGAAAGCACTGGTTTGGTAATAGATTTGTGGATGAGTGGAACAAACTCCCGAGTACAGTTATTCAGGCTAAAACGTTGTGTAGTTTTAAAAATAGGTTAGATAAATACATGAGTGGGTGTGGGTGGGTGTGAGTTGGACCTGACTAGCTTGTGCTGCTGGGTCTGGTGCCGTGCTCCTTCCTTGAGTGGAGGTGACCAGACTGGGTGGGTCATTGGGCTAATCCGGGGGGAGGGAACATGGACCTGTTCCGCATGGGTCAGTAGGCCTGTTGTAGTGTTCCTTCTTTCTTATGTTCTTATGTGTGTTTATTTGGAGAGTGTTCCTAGGGCCACTGCCACTCACTGCTTGGTCTTTGACCAGGCTTCCTGGTTGACAACTTGATCAACCAGTCCAACATATGCACCACAGCCCAGCTGATAAGAAACTGACTTGAGGAATTTATAAAGTTCCCTATTGAAGACAATCAGGGGTCTGGTGGTAATTCCTCCTTATGAATGAAGGCAGGGCGTTAAAAAGTCTTGGTACATCCACACTTATTAATAGAGTTATCTCAATATGCTCATTGCACCCCTACTATTCACTGGGGTATTTTGCAACGTCTGCCAAGCCTCTTGCTTTCGCAAAGAGTGACTTTGGCGCGCAGGTTTGAGACCAGTTGTCCCAGAATTTTCCAGGAGTAAATTATATTTTTTCTCGCCCACATTCCAAGGAGTACAGATCAAGGCACTTCAAAGGCTGCCAATAATTTAGGTAGTTGATTGAATTTATACGAGCAGTGAAGTTTCTCTGTATATTCTCCAGATCTGCAATTTTGCCTGCCTTAGCAGGGAATATATCAAGCCATTTTAAAGTAAAACTGGCAGATTATCACCTGCACAGACCACAATACCAGTGTTAAAACTTTTAATCCTATCAGAAGAGACTATCTCAAGTTATCATATGGAAACCAAAATAGGAAATGGTCTTTATAAAACTGAACAATGGACTCTTACAAATGTCAATACCTGCATAAACTTTTCCCTAGTTATAGTACATCATCGTTAAAAAAATCCGAAGCTGACTGGATAAGGAATTCTTAAGTTCTAAGGGAAAACCTTGTAAGAAGACAACTTAAGTCAGGAAACCACTCAGGTTACCCATTCGGGAATATAATAATAATAATAGCATCCGTACACATTGCAATCAGACCCTACTAAAGAGTGGAAGGGAAATGCTAGACGCCGAAACAATCAAGACAAGAGGATTTTACTTATTAAAGAACGGAACAGCGTATCCCAACAAATAACAAGTCCTTTTAGATATCTGATGCCAAGAAAATAATGAAAAGCACTAAAGCACTAAGACATAAACTTGACTAGGACCGCAGAAGGGACGTGTGTAGACACTTAGTCTGATGAGATGGGGCCTCTAGCCAGCGAGCCTGACTGGAATATAAAGCCTATGATGGAATACGGCTGTATACAGTGAAGAACAACAATATGTTCTTCAAAGGGAACAAATTTCAGTTACTCCCCAGTGTGGCACGTTCATATAAGCATCTTACTCGAAGTGTGTATCTGTATTGCACGTGGCACGGATACTTAATGACCCCTTTACGGTTGCAGACACTGTGGCTCCAGACTTCAAGCATCAACCAGCCACCAGGCTAGACAATTATTGAACTATTTCTGTTCTTGCTGATGGTTGTGGTAGTTTTGATGACATAGCTACTATCACTGATGGTAGTGCTGATAATGATGATGGTGATGATGACAGTGATAGTGATGGTTTTAGTCGTGGTGATAGTGGTGATAATGACAGTGATGGCGATGATTTTAGTAGTGATGATGGTGGTGATGATGACAGTGTTAGCAATGATTTTAGTAGTGACGATGGTGGTTCTGGTGGTGGTAGTACTCATGATCCTTACATTGCACTTTCATTGTGCCTGGAGGACAAGTGAGGCGCCGGAGTGTCTTCTGGTGTCTCTATCTTAACCACCCCGTCGACAAACTACCCAATTACCACCCCAGCCACAAACTGTAGCTAGTGCGAGATCATTCGAGGAACCACAAGCACCCCCCCCCCGGCCAAAAAAAAAAATACTGTGGGAGATTAACGGAGGACGAAGAGAAGAATCTCTGTTTCTTTACTCCAGCTGGGGAGCGATATCTCCTTGCCGGTGACTCTTGATCCTCACCTTCCTTGGATCTAAAATGAATGCTTCCCATTCAGAAGGCGCTGTCACGCCGACGGCTTTAGCGATTTCTTCTGATAATAAAATAAACTCGAGTGTGAATTCAGTTTCAAGAGTTGATATGATGTGGACCTAAAGACGAGGAATCGAAAAAGTACAATATGCACCAGACACATACATACCTCAACGACACAGGAGCAAATTCCAGAGAGAGAGAGAGAGAGAGAGAGAGAGAGAGAGAGAGAGAGAGATTATAATTTAGACCTTAAAATTCTAGAAAGATTTCTCCCAAATTTACTCATACAAACTGATGGAAGATAGAGGTATGGGTGTGTGTGGGAAACAAGCAGGTTGCAACACTTGGGTTGGAAACAGTAAATGTATAAAAGGCATTCAGCATGAAGTTATAAATAAAGACAATAGATCAGGTCAGCAAACAAAGGGGGACAGCAGAGGGCAGCAAGGGACTAGCTCCCTTAAGGTTTACTATACTAATAGCAGGAGTGTAAGAAATAAGATAGATGAGCTAAGATTAATTGCAAGTGCAGGAAACATAGATATTATTGCTATAACAGAGACCTGGCTCAATCTGAAAGATAGAGAGATGCCCTCTGAATGTCACATACAAGGCTATAAATTATTCCACACTGACAGGGTCAACAGGAAAGGTGGTGGAGTAGCGATGTATGTCAGAGACAATTTAAATTGTTGTGTTAGACAAGATATTAAATTAGAAGCGTCAGCCACTGAATCTGTTTGGTTACAGCTTCTCGAGGGCCGAGAAAAACTGATTTTGGGTGTGATTTACAGGGCCCCAAATCTTGATAGGGAGTGCAGTAAACTTCTATGGGACGAAATTCGTAAGGCATCTACATACGAAAATGTTGTGCTAATGGGAGATTTCAACTATAGACAGATTGACTGGAGCAATTTGACAGGAAATTTAGAGTCAGGTGACTTTCTTGATACGATCCAGGATTGTTTTTTAAAACAGTTTGTGACAGAGCCAACTAGGGGAAATAACCTCCTTGACTTGGTTCTTGCCAGTAGGGAAACACTAATTAATAATCTTGAGGTTAATGATGAGCTTGGGGAAAGTGATCACAAATCACTCAGTTTTAATATATCATGGAATTCCCCTAATAATGGCAATCAAGTCTCCGTCCCTGACTTTCGCTTGGCTGATTTCATAGGACTGAAAAATTACTTAGGTGGGCTGAACTGGAATGACCTGACTAAGGGTCAGGTAGGTGGTGATGGTTGCCGATATGATGCTTTCCAGGGCATAGTTCTAGCTGCTCAGTCAAATTATGTTCCAAATAGGGAAATCAGATCAAACAAAAATGATCCTAAATGGATGAACAATAGATTAAAATATCTGATTGGTCAAAAGAGAGGCATATATAGGCAAATCAAAAGAGGAGAGGGACAATTAAGAAATCGATATATTCAGTTAAAGAGAGAAATAAAAAAGGGAATTAGAAAAGCAAAAAGAGATTATGAGGTTAAAGTTGCAAGAGAATCGAAGACTAACCCAAAAGGATTCTTTCAGGTTTACAGAAGTAAGATCAGGGACAAGATAGGCCCACTCAAAAGTTCCTCGGGTCAGCTCACTGACAGTGATAAGGAAATGTGTAGAATTTTTAACACATACTTCCTCTCAGTTTTTACACAGGAGGATACCAGCGATATTCCAGTAATGATAAATTATGTAGAACAGGACGATAATAAACTGTGCACTATTAGGGTCACAAGTGACATGGTCCTTAGGCAAATAGATAAATTAAAACCTAACAAATCCCCAGGCCCTGATGAACTGTATGCAAGGGTTCTAAAGGAATGTAAAGAGGAGCTTAGCACACCTTTGGCTAATCTTTTCAACATATCACTACAAACTGGCATGGTGCCAGATAAGTGGAAAATGGCAAATGTGATACCTATTTTCAAAACAGGTGACAGGTCCTTAGCTTCGAACTATAGACCAATAAGCCTAACCTCCATAGTGGGAAAATTTATGGAATCAATAATTGCCGAGGCAGTTCGTAGCCACCTTGAAAAGCATAAATTAATCAACGAATCTCAGCATGGTTTTACAAAGGGGCGTTCCTGCCTTACGAATTTATTAACTTTTTTCACTAAGGTATTTGAGGAGGTAGATCATGGTAATGAATATGATATTGTGTATATGGACTTCAGTAAGGCTTTTGACAGGGTCCCACATCAGAGACTATTGAGGAAAATTAAAGCACATGGAATAGGAGGAGAAATTTTTTCCTGGATAGAGGCATGGTTGACAAATAGGCAGCAGAGAGTTTGCATAAATGGGGAGAAATCAGAGTGGGGGAGTGTCACGAGCGGTGTTCCGCAGGGGTCAGTGTTGGGCCCCCTGCTGTTCACAATCTACATAAACGACATAGATGAGGGCATAAAGAGCGACATCGGCAAGTTTGCCGATGACACCAAAATAGGCCGTCGAATTCATTCTGACGAGGACATTCGAGCACTCCAGGAAGATTTGAATAGACTGATGCAGTGGTCGGAGAAGTGGCAGATGCAGTTTAATATAGACAAATGCAAAGTTCTAAATGTTGGACAGGACAATAACCATGCCACATATAAACTAAATAATGTAGATCTTAATATTACGGATTGCGAAAAAGATTTAGGAGTTCTGGTTAGCAGTAATCTGAAACCAAGACAACAGTGCATAAGTGTTCGCAATAAAGCTAATAGAATCCTTGGCTTCATATCAAGAAGCATAAATAATAGGAGTCCTCAGGTTGTTCTTCAACTCTATACATCCTTGGTTAGGCCTCATTTAGATTATGCTGCACAGTTTTGGTCACCTTATTACAGAATGGATATAAATTCTCTGGAAAATGTACAAAGGAGGATGACAAAGTTGATCCCATGTATCAGAAACCTTCCCTATGAGGATAGACTAAGGGCCCTGAATCTGCACTCTCTAGAAAGACGTAGAATTAGGGGGGATATGATTGAGGTGTATAAATGGAAGACAGGAATAAATAAAGGGGATGTAAATAGTGTGCTGAAAATATCTAGCCTATACAGGACTCGCAGCAATGGTTTTAAGTTGGAAAAATTCAGATTCAGGAAGGATATAGGAAAGTACTGGTTTGGTAATAGAGTTGTGGATGAGTGGAACAAACTCCCAAGTACCGTTATAGAGGCCAGAACGTTGTGTAGCTTTAAAAATAGGTTGGATAAATACATGAGTGGATGTGGGTGGGTGTGAGTTAGACCTGATAGCTTGTGCTACCAGGTCGGTTGCCGTGTTCCTCCCTTAAGTCAATGTGACCTGACCTGACTAGGTTGGGTGCATTGGCTTAAGCCGGTAGGAGACTTGGACCTGCCTCGCATGGGCCAGTAGGCCTTCTGCAGTGTTCCTTCGTTCTTATGTTCTTATGTAAAATAACCCAATGAAAAAGCAGGGGTGCAAAGAGTAAACTAAGGGACAACTCAGTAAGTGTGAAGGGACTAAGACATTTCAACGTCCTTCCTTCATACATAAGGGGGGATCACATTGAAACTCCTCTTCTTTGCCCTTCAGTTGGTGCACTTTCCCACGGTGGACAGCAAGAGATAGGGATGATGGTGGCAAAGTACACGGCTGCTCCTGTTGCTGTGTCAGTTATGGATTCACGGTATGGGGGTGTTGGGTCCGTGAGTGTGTACTCACCTAATTGTAGTTGCAGGGGTCGATTCATAGCTCCTGCCCCCGCCTCTTCACTGGTCGCTACTGCTCTGTGAGCTTTATCATATCTCTTCTTAAGGTGCGTGTGTGTGTGTGTGTGTGTGTGTGTGTGTGTGTGTGTGTGTGTGTGTGTGTGTGTGTGTGTGTGTGTGTGTGTGTGTGTGTGTGTGTGTATGTGTGTGTGTGTGTGTGTGTGTGTGTGTGTGTGTGTGTGTGTGTGTGTACTCACCTAGTTGAGGTTGCGGGGGTCGAGTCCGAGCTCCTGGCCCCGCCTCTTCACTGATCGCTGCTAGGTCACTCTCCCTGAGCCGTGAGCTTTATCATACCTCTGCTTAAAGCTATGTATGGATCCTGCCTCCACTACATCGCTTCCCAAACTATTCCACTTACTGACTACTCTGTGGCTGAAGAAATACTTCCTAACATCCCTGTGATTCATCTGTGTCTTCAGCTTCCAACTGTGTCCCCTTGTTGCTGTGTCCCATCTCTGGAACATCCTGTCTTTGTCCACCTTGTCAATTCCTCTCAGTATTTTGTATGTCGTTATCATGTCCCCCCTATCTCTCCTGTCCTCCAGTGTCGTCAGGTTGATTTCCCTTAACCTCTCCTCGTAGGACATACCTCTTAGCTCTGGGACTAGTCTTGTTGCAAACCTTTGCACTTTCTCTAGTTTCTTTACGTGCTTGGCTAGGTGTGGGTTCCAAACTGGTGCCGCATACTCCAATATGGGCCTAACGTACACGGTGTACAGGATTCTGAATGATTCCTTATTAAGATGTCGGAATGCTGTTCTGAGGTTTGCTAGGCGCCCATATGCTGCAGCAGTTATTTGGTTGATGTGCGCTTCAGGAGATGTGCCTGGTGTTATACTCACCCCAAGATCTTTTTCCTTGACTGAGGTTTGTAGTCTCTGGCCCCCTAGACTGTACTCCGTCTACGGTCTTCTTTGCCCTTCCCCAATCTTCATGACTTTGCACTTGGTGGGATTGAACTCCAGGAGCCAATTGCTGGACCAGGTCTGCAGCCTGTCCAGATCCCTTTGTAGTTCTGCCTGGTCTTCGATCGAGTGAATTCTTCTCATCAACTTCACGTCATCTGCAAACAGGGACACCTCAGAGTCTATTCCTCCCGTCATGTCGTTCACAAATACCAGAAACAGCACTGGTCCTAGGACTGACCCCTGTGGGACCCCGCTGGTCACAGGTGCCCACTCTGACACCTCGCCACGTACCATGACTCGCTGCTGTCTTCCTGACAAGTATTCCCTGATCAATTGTAGTGCCTTCCCTGTTATCCCTGCTTGGTCCTCCAGTTTTTGCACCAATCTCTTGTGTGGAACTGTGTCAAACGCCTTCTTGCAGTCCAAGAAAATGCAATCCACCCACCCCTCTCTCTCTTGTCTTACTGCTGTCACCATGTCATAGAACTCCAGTAGGTTTGTGACACAGGATTTCCCATCCCTGAAACCATGTTGGCTGCTGTTGATGAGATCGTTCCTTTCTCGGTGTTCCACCACTCTTCTCCTGATAATCTTCTCCATGATTTTGCATACTATACATGTCAGTGACACTGATCTGTAGTTTAATGCTCCATGTCTGTCTCCTTTTTTAAAGATTGGGACTACATCTGCTGTCTTCCATGCCTCAGGCAATCTCCCTGTTTCGATAGATGTATTGAATATTGTTGTTAGGGGTACACATAGCGCCTCTGCTCTCTCTCTCAATACCCATGGGGA
>NC_091319.1:16448815-16488815 GCF_038502225.1 Cherax quadricarinatus | reverse complement strand
TAATGTGAGTAGTCACAAAAGCGCTTGGAATTTCACTATTCTTTCACAGTGGTTGCATATATATATATATATATATATATATATATATATATATATATATATATATATATATATATATATATATATATATATATGCAATAAGACCACAGTAAACAGGCGATATGAGAATATGCAAAACAGCCACTGTGAAACGATAGTGAAATTCCAAGCCAGACCACTAGGTGGTCTGGCTCTGTGGTAAAGTACTGTGGATTCTGATACAGTTTGCAGGTTCGAGTCCTGCTGTGAACGTAGAGACAATGTTTATATATATATATATCTATATATATATATATATATATATATATATATATATATATATATATATATATATTTATTTATTTATTTATATATTATTCACTCACAGCAAAGCATATAACCCACTGGTGTATAGTTACTCGTTTATCACCCGTTCACACTCCACAGTCCCAATACTCTCCCCACAAGTAAACGACATACCAGCAGGCTACACACCGCATCTATACATACATACACATGCATTCCAAGGTCACGCTCTGTACACCCAGCTCAACCTTCCCTAAATAATACATGCTCACTGGCCGGCAACACCTCTCGGAAATAGCTATTGCCTCATACAAGAAAGGTATCTTTATTGCTTAAGATTTTATTTATCTTTATTGCTTAAGATTTTATTTAATGTTCTGATATTTTTAAGCATAACTTTTCTCATTATTTCGTTTTTCTTCTTCTTCTTCTTCTTATTATTATTATTATTATTATTATTATTAGTAGTAGTAGTAGTAGTAGTAGTAGTAGCAGCAGCAGCAGCAGTAGTAGTAGTAGTAGTAGTAGTAGTAGTAGTAGTAGTAGTAGTAGTAGTAGTAGTAGCAGTAGTAGTAGTAGTAGTAGTAGTAGTAGCAGTATTTAAAGTATATAGCACACAAAATGCGTGAAATAAATGGAATAACTGGAAAAGTGGGCACATGGGTATTTACCTTCTTAACAAATAGAACCCAGAGAGTAGTAGTAAACAGTAAAGTCAGAGGCTGCCACAATGAAAAGCTCTGTTCATCAAGGCACAGTACTCGTCCCACTTCTGTTTCTTATCCTTAAAACCGACATAGACAAGGATATAAATTACTGCACCGTATCACTGAAGATACAGCGAATCTTCAAGAGGACAGAAATCAAGTCTACCAGTGAGCCTCAGACAACAATATGATGTTCAATGAGGACAAATTTCAGTTGCTTCACTACGGAAGAATGGAGGAAATAAAGACTATAATGCAGTAGAGGACAAACTCAAATCATTCAATAGAGCTAAGTCCCGTGTGCGAAACTTAAAAGTAATAATGCCAGAGGATCTTATATTCATGGATCACAAGGTCGCTAGTGCTACCACAAGAACGGTCCTCCTCAAGGCAGGTGATACTGCAGAGCTGGAAAACGTACAGAGAACGTTCAGTGACCATATAAATGCACTCAAGCAACTGAACTACTGGGAATGCCTGAAGTTCCTTGAACTTCATCCCGTGAAATGTAGGCGAGAAAGGTACATCATAATTTACACCTGGAAAATCCTGGAGGTACTGATCCCAAACCTGCACACCGAAATCACTCCATATGAAAATAAGAAACTTAGTAGACAGCGCAGAGTACCTCTAATAAAGAGCATGGGCGCAGTCAGTACACTAAGAGACACCTCATTAAGTATTGGAGGTCCTCGACTTTTCAATGCCCTCCTTTTGCGCATAAATGAAATGACCAACAAACCTGTGGTTATCTTCAAAGGGAACGTGATAGGTTCAAATGAACTGGGCTGTGGCGCATATGCTGGGCTACGTGTATCCATGACCAACAGCCTAGTCGATCAGACCAGCAGTCAAAACATCTGGTCTGAGACCGGGCCGTGGGGGGGGGTCGAAGCAGCCTAAGGTAACCCCCGGAATAATTTTCAGATAACTAAGACAATAATTCTTGCATTTAACTTGTGAATCAGTCGTAAATGCCTGACTGATCGGGCATTTTTTTATGATATTTGTCAAATTATCTCCTGAAACCCGTACAGTTTTTACAAGCATATAAAATCAATCTTGCAAGTATTTAACCATAATCTTACAAGTATCTAACAGCGATCTTCCAAGGATTTAACCAAAATCTTACAAGAATCTAACTCCCTTACAAGCATCTAACAACAATTTTACAAACATTTAACAATAAACTACATCTAACAGCACTATTACGAGCATCTAACAACATTCTTACAAGCATTTAGCACCAGTCTTACAAGTATGTAACAACATTCTTACAAGCATGTAACACCAATCTTACAAGCATCTAACAACATTCTTACAAGCATGCAACACCGATCTTACAAGCATGTAACATTCTTACAAGCATGTAACACCAATCTTACAAGCATGTAACATTCTTACAAGCATGTAACACCGATCTTACAAGCATATAACAACATTCTTACAAGCATCTAACACCAATCTTGCAAACATCTAACACCAATCTTACAACTATCTAACACCAATCTTACAACATCTAGCAACACTTTTACAAATATCTGACAAGCATCTAATAATGCTCTTACAAGCATCCAGTAACATAAAAACCAGCATCTAACAACACTCTTACAAGAATATAACAACGCTCTTTTATTACTGTTCCCAAGGATGAGAATTACGAACAATTAAGAATGTAAAGAGACGTTTGTAAGATTTACCTGTCATCTTACATGTTTAGCAGATGCAGACGATAGACCAACAATCTTGTCAGTGTCAAACATGTTGCTGTCTACCAACCCGTTATCTATTTACCCGTAGCTAACAATCATACGTCTATCTTCCCGTGTCCTGTTTCCTGTGATTCCTTCATACTCTTACCCTCCCCCCATGACATTATTATTATTATTATTATAATCAAGGGGGAAGCGCTAAACCCGGAGAATTATACAGCGCCTGGGGGGTTGTGTGGAATGCATAATGCATTCAGGCTTAATTCGGGGAACTGGAGCACAGATCCAATTCCCTAAATCAAGAGCTCCTCACCAACATCAAGGAACCTTCCTTGAGGGCCCCCCCCCCATGACAGAATAACCACCTCCCCTACCCACTCACACTTCACAGCCACCACCTCTCCCAACTCTCACTCCATACCCCCCCTCTCCACTCACAACTTAACCCCTCCCTGCAATAGTTTCCTCGTGCCCCTTCCCCCTTCTCACCGCCATAATTCCCTCGCTCCCTCCTCTCCCAATAACCCCTCCACCTCTCCCCACCCCCAGATTTCCCCGTGTAACCCAGCAAAGTCAGACCAACAGACCATTAATAAGGGTCACACAAAAACCTTCCTGCCATCGCAATATTTTTACCTTCCTTAAACCTTTCCCTTTTCTTGCCTCTTCTCTATTCTCTCTCTTCCCTCACCTATTATTTCCTTCTTATCCCACTCACCCCTACCTTACTTAACCTTTACTAACATTCCCCATACACTTCCCCCCCCCCCGCGGCCAGGTCAGACTTCATGGCTGATAGCTTTGTCAATTAGTTTGTTGGTGCCAGCAGCACGCAAGCACGCACACGCAGACATCACAGTCTGGCTCCCTCTTTGTTCATCTCGCTTCTTTAGTTACCTTCACCATTATCTTAGGGTAGAGCACTTGCCCCTGTTCTCTTTCTTATTCTCATATCCGACACAGACATAAATCACAGTACTCATTATCCTCTGCAGATGATACTAGAATCTGTTTGAATGACGTCTATCGAGAACATAGCAAACCTCCTTCAAGCTAATATAAACAAAGTCTTTCAGTGGGACACCGACAACAATATGATGTTAAATGAGGACAAGTTCCACTTACTCCATTATAGAAAGACTGAGGAAATAATGACTGGAACGGAAAATGAGAGACGTTCGATATACTCAGTGTGAGAGACCTGGGAGTAATTATGTCGAAAGATTTCACCTTCAAGGCTTGCAACATGCGCCACTGTCCCAGCCACAAGAAAAATGATAGGCTGGATAACTCGAACCCTCAAATCAAGAGATTTCAAGCCAATGATGATACTCTTCAAGTCACTTTCTCTCTCTCTCTCTCCGTTCAAGGCAGGCGAAATTGCAGGTATGGAGAATGTGCAGAGAACCTTCACTATACGCATAAATTCAGTCAAGTATTTAAATTATAGGGAATGTTTGAAGTCCTTCGATCTGTTCTCCTGGAACGTAGGCGAGAAAGATGCCTTATAAAAAATCTACACCTGGAAAATTCTAGAAGGATTGGTCCCAAATTTACACACACAAATCATTTCCTATGAATGCAAGAGGATCGGTAGACGGTGTCAAATTCTTCCGATGATGTGATGCAGTTAGTATGCTGAGGTGAAAACTTTAAAACCTGTGAAGGGACCAAGATTTTCAACACCCACCTTTCATTCATAGGGGGGATTACCTACGACCCCTGACTGTCTTTAAGAGAGAACTGGGCACGTTCCTCAAGTTAGTATCTGATCAGACAAGCTGTGGTACACGTTGGGCTTCATGCGGCTAGTATCAACAGGCTGGTTGATAAGGTCATCCACTAGGAGGCCTGGTCCAGGACGGGGCAGCGGGGGCGTTGACCTTCGGAACACTCTCCAGGTAGGCCACAGGTAGACTCTAGAGATACTCTGGACGATCAGACAGTCAGCAGAGTAGGATTCCTCAAACCATTCATGGTAGTCCCTTTCTCGCTTCTTTACTCTTTGCCTCCATTCTATCCTTTTCTCTCACATCTACTTCCCTTTCTCATCCCACCACTCCCTCCCGTCCTTCCTTCCTTCTCTGTCATCCACAGGTGGTAGCTGGAATGCCAAATTACACACTACAACATTCCAAAGATCTTGAAAGCTCTTGGCTACATTGGCATGGAAAGAAACTGTGGGTTGTGAGCTGGAGACCACCAGCGTCTACAAGACACCCACCTGGAGTCTACCTGGAGGGCATTCTGGGGATCAACGCCCCCGCGGCCCTCCACGACCAGGCCTCCCGGTGACTCAGGGCTGTTATTGCTGGCCGCACGTAGTCCAACGTACAAACAGTATCAGCCCATACCACAAAAACCACCACCGCTAATACCGTGTGGCGAAATGTCACCCTCTAATTGGTACAAGGGTGGTGGTGGTGGTGGTGGTGGTGAGAGAGCATGATTGTTCACCACACACGCATAGTACCAGTTCTTACCACAACAACCACCACCACCACTACTGCCATATTACGAACTTGCAACTTTTTAGTTAGTGTGGTACTGGTGGTGATGCTGTTGTTTAAACAAAACTCAATACTCTAACGGTGGGCCGCTATCCTATTCTGTGAATTACATTGTGGGAACATCTTATGAGGTAAGATTTAGATTTAGATTTTGCTGCCGAGGCAGCTTATATCGATCCTGTGGACGGCAACGCAATACATATGGATACACAAAAGGCCTAAGAACTAGGCTCTAAAAGGGTTAACAGGAGTACAGAGGGATTTATATCTATAACCCAGGAGTACAGAGGGATTTATATCTATAATTGTCTTATCCGTTGCAAGCAAAAATAGTATATTTGGCTTAATATGTCTAGTACCCTATTTTCATTAATAAGATACCTTACTAGAAGATATCAGAAACACTGCGGGGACAAGAGTAGAAGTTTTCAAGAGGAAATTGGACAAGTATCTTCACCAGGTGCCAAATCAACCAGGATGTGATGGATATGTAGGTCAGCGGACCACCAGCAGCAACAGTCTGGTTGACCAAGAAAGCATCAGACAAGTCTGGCCCATAGCCGGGCTCCAGGAGTAGAAAAACTTTCAGAACTCATCAGAGGTATAGGTACGACATATCAGATAGCTTTAAATAAATTTTGTCTATATATTCCCAATAAGTAAACAATGAAGTACATGGTGTTCAAGGATGGCGGGAAGTTACATTTTACTGTACCAGTCTTGTGGTACTTCACATGATGCACCATGACCTTTCCTTACATGGTTGTAGTGGAGTTGTTTGTGATGGCTGTCACTGGGACAGTTCGGGGAAGTGAGAGAGCTCCAGGGGCTCAGTAGTTTACCTGTAAATGGATCGAGGATCATCGCTTACACAGCACCGTCCTAGACCTGGTCTCCATGTTGATGGCTTCATGGGCTGCTGGTGCTCACAGCATAAAGTTCATCGTTGGCGCCACAGCACGGCTGATATGGATTTTTATCCCCCTGGAACTTATCAACACTGGACTCAGCAGTCTAGTGTTGATTCCTTGGCACCGCCCCTCACCTCCGACGCCCTCAACATCCTCACCACACCCTCAACATCCCCACCACACTCTCGACATCCCCACAACGCCCTCAGCATCCCTTTCACGCGTTCAACATCCCCACCACACCCTCAACATCCCCACCACGCCTTCAACATCCCTTCCATACCCTCAACATCCGCACCACATACTCAACATCCCCACTACGTCCTCAATATCCCCATCACGCCCTCAATATCCCCACCACGCCCTCGACACCCCCTCCACACCCTCGACATCCCCCACCACGCCCTCAACATCCCCACCACGCTCTCGACATCCCCTCCACACCCTCGGCATCCCCACCACGCCTTCAATATCCCCACCATACCCTCGACATCCCCTCCACACCCTCGACATCCCCACCACGCCTTCAACATCCCCACCACGCCCTCGACACCCCCTCTACACCCTCGACATCATCCCCACGCCCTCGACATCCCTACCACGCCCTCGACATCCCCTCCACACCCTCGACATCCCCACCACGCCCTCAACATCCCCACCACGCCCTCGACACCCCCTCTACACCCTCGACATCCCCACCACGCCCTCGACACCCCCTCTACACCATCGACATCCCCACCACGCCCTCGACATCCCCTCCACACCCTCGACATCCCCACCACGCCCTCGACACCCCCTCTACACCCTCGACATCCCCACCACGCCCTCGACACCCCCTCTACACCCTCGACATCCCCTCCACACCCCCTCTACGCCCTCGACATCCCCACAACGCCCTCGACACCCCCTCTACACCCTCGACATCCCCACCACGCCCTCGACATCCCCTCCACACCCTCGACATGCCCCACCACGCCCTCAACATCCCCACCACGCCCTCGACACCCTCGACATCCCCTCCACACCCTCGACATCCCCACCACGCCTTCAACATCCCCACCACACCCTCGACACCCCTTCTACACCCTCGACATCCCCACCACGCCCTCGACACCCCACCACACCCTCAACATCCCCACCACACCCTCAACATCCCCACCACACCCTCGACACCCCCTCCACACCCCCACCACACCCTCAACATCCCCTCCACACCCTCGACACCCCCACCACGCCCTCAACATCCCCACCACACCCTCGACACCCCCACCACACCCTCGACACCCCCTCCACACCCTCGACACCCCCACCACACCCTCAACATCCCCACCACACCCTCGACACCCCCACCCCACCCTCGACACCCCCACCACACCCTCGACACCCCCACCACACCCTCAACATCCCCACCACACCCTCAACATCCCCACCACACCCACAACCACCCCACCACACCCTCAACTTCCCCACCACACCCTCAACATCCCCACCACACCCTCAACATCCCCACCACACCCTCGACACCCCCACCACACCCTCAACATCCCCACCACACCCTCGACACCCCCACCACACCCTCAACAGCCCCACCACACCCTCAACATCCCCACCACACCCTCAACATCCCCACCACACCCTCAACATCCCCACCACACCCTCAACATCCCCACCACACCCTCAACACCCCCACCACGCCCTCAACATCCCCACCACACCCTCGACACCCCCACCAAACCCTCAACATCCCCACCACACCCTCAACACCCCCACCACACCCTCAACACCCCCACCACACCCTCAACATCCCCACCACACCCTCGACACCCCCACCACACCCTCAACACCCCCACCACACCCTCAACATCCCCACCACACCCTCGACACCCCCACCACACCCTCAACACCCCCACCACACCCACAACATCCCCACCACCCCCACGACACCCCCGCCACACCCTCAACACCCCCACCACACCCTCAACATCCCCACCACACCCTCAACATCCCCACCACACCCTCAACACCCCCACCACACCCTCAACACCCCCACCACACCCTCAACATCCCCACCACACCCTCGACACCCCCACCACACCCTCAACACCTCCACCACACCCTCCACATCCCCACCGCACCCTCGACACCCCCACCACACCCTCAACACCCCCACCACACCCTCCACAACCCCACCACACCCTCGACACCCCCACCACACCCTCAACACCCCCACCACACCCTCAACATTCCCACCACACCCTCGACACCCCCACCACACCCTCGACACCCCCACCACACCCGCAACACCCCCACCACACCCACAACAAACCCACCACACCCTCGACACCCCCACCACACCCTCAACACCTCCACCACACCCTCAACATCCCCACCACACCCTCGACACCCCCACCACACCCTCAACACCACCACCACACCCTCAACATCCCCACCACACCCTCGACACCCCCACCACCCCCTCAACACCCCCACCACACCCTCAACATTCCCACCACACCCTCGACACCCCCACCACACCCTCAACACCCCCACCACACCCTCAACATCCCCACCACACCCTCCACATCCCCACCACACCCTCAACACCCCCACCACACCCTCAACATCCCCACCACACCCTCGACACCCCCTCTATACCCTCGACATCCCCACCACACCCTCAACATCCCCACCACACCCTCAACACCCCCACCACACCCTCAACATCCCCACCACACCCTCGACACCCCCGCCACACCCTCAACATCCCCACCACACCCTGAACTCCCCCACCACACCCTCAACATCCCCACCACACCCTCAACATCCCCACCACACCCTCAACATCCCCACCACACCCTCAACATCCCCACCACACCCTCAACATCCCCACCACACCCTCAACATCCCCACCACACCCTCAACATCCCCACCACACCCTCAACACCCCCACCACACCCTCAACATCCCCACCACACCCTCGACACCCCCACCACGCCCTCAACATCCCCACCACACCCTCAACATCCCCACCACACCCTCAACATCCCCACCACACCCTCAACATCCCCACCACACCCTCAACATTCCCACCACACCCTCAACAGCCCCACCACACCCTCAACATCCCCACCACACCCTCGACACCCCCACCACACCCTCAACATCCCCACCACACCCTCAACATCCCCACCACGCCCTCAATATCCCCACCACTCCCTCAACATCCCCACCACACCCTCAACATCCCCACCACACCCTCGACACCCCCACCACACCCTCAACAACCCCACCACACCCTCAACCTCCCCACCACACCCTCAACATCCCCACCACACCCTCGACACCCCCACCACACCCTCAACATCCCCACCACACCCTCAACACCCCCACCACACCCTCAACATCCCCACCACACCCTCAACACCCCCACCACACCCACAACATCCCCACCACACCCTCGACACCCCCTCTACACCCTCTACATCCCCACCACACCCTCAACACCCCCACCACACCCTCAACATCCCCACCACACCCTCAACATCCCCACCACACCCTCAACATCCCCACCACACCCTCAACATCCCCACCACACCCTCAACATCCCCACCACACCCTCAACATCCCCACCACACCCTCAACATCCCCACCACACCCTCAACACCCCCACCACACCCTCAACATCCCCCCCACACCCTCGACACCCCCACCACGCCCTCAACATCCCCACCACACCCTCAACATCCCCACAACACCCTCAACATCCCCCCACACCCTCAACATCCCCACCACACCCTCAACATTCCCACCACACCCTCAACACCCCCACCACACCCTCAACATCCCCACCACACCCTCTACACCCCCACCACACCCTCAACATCCCCACCACACCCTCAACCACCCCACCACACCCCCTCAATATCCCCACCACACCCTCAACATCCCCACCACACCCTCAACATCCCCACCACACCCTCGACAACCCCACCACACCCACAACATCCCCAACACACCCACAACCTCCCCACCACACCCTCAACATCCACACCACACCCTCAACATCCCCACCACGCCCTCAACATCCCCACCACACCCTCAACATCTCCACCACACCCTCGACATCCCCTAAACATCCCCACCACCCCCACCACATCCCCACCACGCCCTCAACATCCCCACCACACCCTCAACATCCCCATCACGCCCTCAACATCCCCACCACACCCTCAACATCCCCATCACGCCCTCAACATCCCCACCACACCCTCAACATCCCCATCACGCCCTCAACATCCCCACCACACCCCCTCGACATCCCCACCACACCCTCAACATCCCCACCACACCCTCAACATCCCCATCCCCACACCCTCAACATCCCCCCCACCACACCCTCGACATCCCCACCACACCCTCAACATCCCCAACACACCCTCAACATCCCCACCACACCCTCGACATCCCCACCACACCCTCAACATCCCCACCACCCCCTCAACATCCCCAACACTCCCTCAACATCCCCACCACACCCTCAACACACCACGCCCTCAACATCCCCACCACACCCTCAACATCCCCACACCCTCAACATCCCCACCACACCCTCAACATCCCCACCACACCCACGACATCCCCACCACACCCACCACAACCCCAACACACCCTCAACATCCCCACCACACCCTCAACATCCCCATCACGCCCTCAACATCCCCACCACACCCTCAACATCCCCACCACACCCTCGACATCCCCACCACACCCTCGACATCCCCACCACACCCTCGACATCCCCACCACACCCTCAACATCCCCATCACGCCCTCAACATCCCCACCACACCCTCAACATCCCCACCACACCCTCAACATCCCCACCACACCCTCAACATCCCCACCACACCCTCAACATCCCCACCACACCGTTACAATTTACTCTAAGATGAGAAGAGGATGTAAAGCGATGAGCCTTATTTTCCACTTATTCCTTTTTATTTTTCTCTGCTATTTTTTCCTTCTGTTATGTTACATGATGACGAAACTAGAGTTAAGATCCACTGACTATAATAATTTACAGTGTTAACATCCACTGACTATAACAATAAACACTGTTAAGATGCACTGACTATAACAATAAACACTGTTAAGATGCATTGACTATAACAATAAACACTGTTAAGATGCACTGACTATAACAATAAACACTGTTAAGATGCACTGACTATAACAATAAACACTGTTAAGATGCACTGACTATAACAATATATACAGTATTAGTGTTACAGTGCGCCCGTGCACTCTGCCTCAGGCCCTGACTCGTGCAACTTTATATTCACCAAGAACTGTCAGAAGAAAAAGACACTATCACGTGCCTTAAATATCCTATGGAGATGGAGTCTGTACTTAGGAGTCATCCCAGTCATTAATTACCACAGGTACAGCCTCACTCACGAAGGTGACAAAACAATCACAAAAATATATAGACCAACAGCACAGACCGATAGACCGATAGCATTATCAAAATCTTTGAAAGAGTTTTAAGAAGCAAAAATGTTAGACACATGGACTGACAACCAATGCACAAGCCAACATGGGTTTAGAGCTGGTACTCGTAGTGATGTGATATTCCAGCTTGCCCCTATAGCAATAAGTGCTGTACAATTGTTTTTAAAGTATGTCAAGAAGGGAAAGTTGTGTCGCAGACGTGGCTGACCTCCTCTAGGACTGCCCTGCTATTACAATATAGTACCACGACTATTCTCAGTTACTTCTACCTCCATTCATTAAATGAAAAAAAATGCATTGGCGAATCCGCAGATCAATCATGTTATTGGCGCCTACAGCCCGCACAGCAGAATATACACTTTATACAATACACACTTATTCAATTATCTCCTGAATATGTCAACTTCTTCAACGTTTCCAACATTTGTTGGTGACAAAACATGCTGCTAGTTCTGGCTCATTTTACTGAATTCCTCTTTTAAATGTATTTTGTATAAACACTTTACATCCCTCCAGTGTATCTAACTGAAGGAAAAAATATATTACGAGTTAGCGTAACGTAATAAAAAAGACAGCATATTTTCTGGTTAATAAATTTTAGTAAATATCAATACGAGTCCTACACGGCCTTGCTGTCACGCCTCCATGTTGCCTCACTTCCCTCCACACGACGGATATATTGTCTAGGTACAGTCCATGTGACGGATATGTTGTCTTGGTACCCTCCACACGACGGATACGTTGTTTGGTACCGTCGACAAGACGGCTACGGCAGTGAATGACAAATAAGCTGCTCCTGTGAATTATACCTGCTCATCAACCTGTGGCTGTAATGTTTCCCTCTGGCCATCCTGTCATCTCAAACTCACTCAACATTACTCCCAGGCCTTTTACGTGATCCTACCTGGAGCTTACCTGCGTCCCCACGAGGTTGCTTCATGGTTCACGCTCCTGGACCCCACTCAACAAAGATTGGCATTTGTTGTTTACATCACCTGAGAGAGTAACTGTGAGCCAGGGAATCAACACACTAGGCAACGGAGGCACTAACAGGTTTGCCTTTCTATAAGTGGTATTTTTCTGGTCTTGGCTATACCTTAGCACCGAAATTATGATAGTTACACTATGCCATAATACCTGCGAGTATTCCATCAGAGCCGATAATTAAGATACAACATCCTATTTTACCAGATAATGTTCCTTCAGCACCACGCCATTTTACAGACAAATATTCTTAAATTACAAATGTTGTGATTCATAGCCACATTAACAGAGGAACTTGGATAAATCTGTAAACTAAGTCACCGTGTACCCGTATCACAATAAACAGGCAATATATATATATATATATATATATATATATATATATATATATATATATATATATATATATATATATATGTCGTGCCGAATATGTAAAACTGGTCATTTAGCAAAAACTCATTTAAAATTATGTCCTTTCTAAAAAAATTTCTTATACGTTTAAAGATATATTTTTTTCATTAATGTTAATGTAAAAATTTATGATTTTGCACCAAAAGAATCTTAGAAAACTTACCTAACCTTATTATAACAAGAACAATTTATTTTAACCTAACCCAACTAAATATATTTTATGTAAGTTTACAATAATTTAATAATAAAGAAACACAAAGAAATATCTTTTTTTCGTTAGGTTCAGAATGATTTTGGCGAAATTATTGCATACACAAATTTTCACTTGTCCTATATGGCAAGATGAACGTTGCTATTTAAGCCAAGATCGCAAGTTCTGCCTATTCGGCACGACATATATATATATATATATATATATATATATATATATAATATATATATATATATATATATATATATATATATATATATATATATATATATATATATATATATATATATCATTAACAGAAGTGCGTCTTGGCCACGACCCGATCCTGCGTTCCCATCCCCAGTCCTGTGTGAACTGAACAAAGTACGTATCACTCTATCCATTATAATATCACCATCCTTAAATACCAGGCGCCCAGCAGTACTGAGCGTGTTATCCTGATGCAAGGACATTCGTGGTCATATTTAAGGATGGTGGTCCAATGGATAGATTATTATTATTATAATCAAAAAGAAGCGCTAAGCCACAAGGGCTATACAGCGCTGCTCCAATGGATAGAGTCGTAAGTACTTTGTTCAGTTCACACAAGGCTGCGCATGAGAATGCAGGATCGACTCCTGGTAATGATTCAAAATCTCTTGTTTCGTGACTTCATTGATATATAGACTGCTCGTGAAGGCTGGTACACCAAACAGGATGAGGTTGAAATTAGTCTCTGAGGCTCCATGACCACGAATGTCCTTGCATAAGGATAACACGCTCAGTACTGCTGGGCGCCTGGTGTTTAAGAATGCTGGTCCAATGGATAGAATGATGCGCACTTTGTTCAGTTCACACTGGGCTAGGCATGGGAACGCAGGATGGAGTCCTGACTAAGCTGCAGTTCTGTTAATGATTCAAAATCACTTGTTTCGTGTTCTCATATATATATATATATATATATATATATATATATATATATATATATATATATATATATATATATATATATATATATATATGCAATAAGATCACAGTAAACAGGTGATTTCAGAATATGCAAAACAACCACTCTGAAAGAATAGAGAAATTCCAAGCGCTTTCGTGACTACTCACGAAAGCGCTTGGAATTTCTCTATTCTTTCAGAGTGGTTGTTTTGCATATATATATATATATATATATATATATATATATATATATATATATATATATATATATATATATATATATATATATATATATATATATAATTACATCGAATAAGCAACTGGTGGACAGTTGACATATAACCAATGAAAATATTAAGTGATGTTATTTTGTCTCTTTCCAAGATGTATTTAACATCGTTCTATGTGTATGTATCCCAGCGTTGTTTTCCATTACAATCTTTTTGGCATAATATCTGGAGAATGTTTTAACAGTTACTTAAAGAACAGGAAATAAAGCTAATAATACAGAATCAGAGCCTCATCTTGTATGTAAATCATTAGATCATTAGTGTTGGCTGGCTGGCTGGCTGGCTGGCTGGCTGGCTGGCTGGCTAGCTACCTGTCTAACTGGCTGGCTGGTTAGCTGGCTAACCGGCTGGGTGGATAGCTGGGAGATCATTATTATTATTATAATCATGTGGGAGCGCTAAACCCTTAGGATTATACAACGCATGTGGGGGGGGGAGGGATGGAAGGTATTCAGGCTCAATTCAGGGAACTGGAGCACAGATCCAATTCCCTAGATCAAGAGCCCCTCACCAGCGTCAAGGAACCTCCCTTGAGGGGAGCTGTGAGATCAAATATCTCCCAGTGCTGGCAAGTAACTGGTAGTGGCTTCTTAATTGTCTGGTAAAGACAGGAAGGTTATAGCTAACACGTTATCATGTGAAGTGCAGTCACTTGGTTTTCAACCAACAAACTCTCTGTCTCGCTAATACTTAAGCAATAGTATAAAGCTCACAAATAAAACTATTATCTGTCCTGTAATGTGAGACGATGATCCCATCTCAACGTCACTCAATAAAATATCTAGAACCATCTTTAAAATTGTGCCTTGTACATTTAATTTACGGTCTACCTACTGCTGATTCCGGAAGGATCATCGCGCCCCGCGGCTCGGTCCTAGACTAAATTTCCTGTTTAGGTAAGACACATATGCAACAGTTAGGTATCTTTATTTCGAAACGTTTCGCCTACACAGTAGGCTTCTTCAGTCGAGTACAGAAAAGTTGATAGAAGCAGAAGAGACTTGAAGACGATGTAATCAGTCCATCACCCTTAAAGTTTTGAGGTGGTCAGTAACTCAGTCTGGAGAAGAGTATTGTTCCATTGTCTGGAATAATACGGAGTTGAAGTGATATTATTCCAGACAATGGAACAATACTCTTCTCCAGACTGAGGGACTGACCACCTCAAAACTTTAAGGGTGATGGACTGATTACATCGTCTTCAAGTCTCTTCTGCTTCTATCAACTTTTCTGTACTCGACTGAAGAAGCCTACTGTGTAGGCGAAACGTTTCGAAATAAAGATACCTAACTGTTGCATATGTGTCTTACCTAAACAACCTGTCGGTATTTTATACCATTTTATTGTTCAGACTAAATTTCCTGCTGGGTAACCTCATCGACCAGGCTACTGGTGCTAGTAGCACGCGCTCCAACCTAGGCAATGCAGCCTAGCTGATTTTCGATTTGGAAAATATTATCAACTAAAATCAAATTATATCTTTATAGGGCGTTAAAAGTTTTCAGAATCAGTTTTTTATATTAACTGTTTGTATACTGTGGATTCATTTCTCATGATTTGTATTAGCTGTATTTCTAGTTCTTACTGAACATGGTTTAGGTTTATATTAACAGTAGTAAGATTACCCGATGGAAAGAAATGGTATAAAATACCTACACGATGGATGAAGACAACTATAATGATATCCTTTACTGACAACGTTTCGCCCATACAGTAGGGTTTATCAAGTCACAAACAAATCTGTTTGTGACTTGACAAAACCCACCGTGTGCGCGAAACGTTGCCAATAAAGGATAACATGATACTGTATTTGTATCTTTACCCAGTAAGATTACTTACTGAAGTAAACATGATAACTAAACGTGCCTTGATGATACAACCAGGGAAGAACCCTATGGATATAATTCGATATGGCTATATTGGGTTATCCTCTAGAAGTGTGATGGTATTTTGTTTGACAGCAAAAGTGGGGAAAAAATTGTGGTGCGTCTGGTCGTAGTTATATGATTCTCTTGGTCATATGACTGAGACCTTTCACTGCCTTACTGATCCGTCCCTTAAAAAGTATAAATATAACATTATTATAAGACGTGTTGGTAAGTTGCCAACTCTAGTTAAAACATAAAGTACATGATCATTATATTCATGGGGGAAGCGTTAAACTCGTATGGATCCTACAGTGCCTGAGAAATGTTAGGCAATTACCTATGAGCCAGGGTAAAAAGTAGTTCTAATTCCATGGATCAAAAGCCCTTCGCCAGCCTTAAGGGAAAAACAAAGTAATGGTTGCTCGAATCTCAATGGTAGCCAGCTAGTTACAATCTAAGGAAGCGGGTTCCATTCTGGGACGGGCAGAAAAGTTGCCCCTGTTCATTTAGTTGTAACTAGGTACCTGGGTATTAATTGACTGTCATGGGTGGCATCCTGGAGGTGTATACTTTACATAACACTGGGCTTTGAAAGATGCTCAGGTAGGATAACTTTTGTCCTGCAAATTCAACAGTTTAAAAAAAATAAAAGATCGTCAAAGGATAATTATATCCTTGGTTTTGTCATCATTTCTCACCGTTCTTGTGTCTGTAGTGATTTATAATTACAGTGAGACAACGAAAAAGATTTCTAAGCAAAACCTCAGAATAATACTAGCCAGAATAAAAAATCAATATATCATGGTTATCTGTCCCCGTCGTTCACAAGAGGGCAGTCAACACCTGGGACCCTCTACCATAGAAAATGGGACGAGATTGAAGGGTACGAAATCAAATCAGGGAAAACGTATGGGTCAGGACAAGGGGGAAACTGCAGTTCCAAATGCATTAGATAAAGAATACTAAAATTGTGACTATACTCCAATTATTTATTTGTATTAAAGTACAATAAAATTATGAATTATGGTGAACAGAGATGAAAAACATCTGCAGAAAAAATGAAAACCACTACTTCATAAAAAAAAAAAAATTCATTGGAAATAAATCACGCTGAGTTTATTAGGTTACCATTTTCTAAATGTACATAATGCACACTGTCGTAGCCGAGCACGTTACTGAAGCACATCCACCGCTTGAATCTCAAAATAACCTCCAGAAACCTCAAAAAATGAGTACTTTGTAAGATTGTACATAATGTATGTCAAGGCCATTTTGTGCAAAGAAAGGTATAAAATACCGACAATATGAAAGTTAAGACACATGTGCAACATCTGGATATCTTTATTGTAGTAGACGTTTCGCCATCCAGTGGCTTTATCAATACAGATTCTAGGACATAATAGGAAGACAGTAGAACTATATACAAAAGATGAGGTAATCAGTCCCTCGGCCTTGGAGTTAGTGTTCACAGCATCGTGGTGGAGGAGAGTCTGGAGCAAAGGCAAGAAGACTGGCGCTTTTTATAGGCGTCAGTGAATGGGACGGGCAGCAGACGAGGTCAGTCACTGGTAGGCGGGATTCCCCAGTGGAAGTAGGTCCTTCCCAAAGAGATGGGTTAGTTGCAGCAGCCGTGAAGAAGGTCTTGTAGATGTCCTCTGAACCAAGATTCCATGATGTTGCAGTGTCTGACAAGTTGTGCAAAGAAAGGTATAAAATACCGACAATATGAAAGTTAAGACACATGTGCAACATCTGGATATCTTTATTGTAGTAGACGTTTCGCCATCCAGTGGCTTTATCAATACAGATTCTAGGACATAATAGGAAGACAGTAGAACTATATACAAAAGATGAGGTAATCAGTCCCTCGGCCTTGGAGTTAGTGTTCACAGCATCGTGGTGGAGGAGAGTCTGGAGCAAAGGCAAGAAGACTGGCGCTTTTTATAGGCGTCAGTGAATGGGACGGGCAGCAGACGAGGTCAGTCACTGGTAGGCGGGATTCCCCAGTGGAAGTAGGTCCTTCCCAAAGAGATGGGTTAGTTGCAGCAGCCGTGAAGAAGGTCTTGTAGATGTCCTCTGAACCAAGATTCCATGATGTTGCAGTGTCTGACAAGTTGTGCAAAGAAAGGTATAAAATACCGCACAACTTGTCAGACACTGCAACATCATGGAATCTTGGTTCAGAGGACATCTACAAGACCTTCTTCACGGCTGCTGCAACTAACCCATCTCTTTGGGAAGGACCTACTTCCACTGGGGAATCCCGCCTACCAGTGACTGACCTCGTCTGCTGCCCGTCCCATTCACTGACGCCTATAAAAAGCGCCAGTCTTCTTGCCTTTGCTCCAGACTCTCCTCCACCACGATGCTGTGAACACTAACTCCAAGGCCGAGGGACTGATTACCTCATCTTTTGTATATAGTTCTACTGTCTTCCTATTATGTCCTAGAATCTGTATTGATAAAGCCACTGGATGGCGAAACGTCTACTACAATAAAGATATCCAGATGTTGCACATGTGTCTTAACTTTCATATTGTCGGTATTTTATACCTTTCTTTGCACAACTTGTCAGACACTGCAACATCATGGAATCTTGGTTCAGAAGACATCTACAAGACCTTCTTCACGGCTGCTGCAACTAACCCATCTCTTTGGGAAGGACCTACTTCCACTGGGGAATCCCGCCTACCAGTGACTGACCTCGTCTGCTGCCCGTCCCATTCACTGACGCCTATAAAAAGCGCCAGTCTTCTTGCCTTTGCTCCAGACTCTCCTCCACCACGATGCTGTGAACACTAACTCCAAGGCCGAGGGACTGATTACCTCATCTTTTGTATATAGTTCTACTGTCTTCCTATTATGTCCTAGAATCTGTATTGATAAAGCCACTGGATGGCGAAACGTCTACTACAATAAAGATATCCAGATGTTGCACATGTGTCTTAACTTTCATATTGTCGGTATTTTATACCTTTCTTTGCACAACTTGTCAGACACTGCAACATCATGGAATCTTGGTTCAGAGGACATCTACAAGACCTTCTTCACGGCTGCTGCAACTAACCCATCTCTTTGGGAAGGACCTACTTCCACTGGGGAATCCCGCCTACCAGTGACTGACCTCGTCTGCTGCCCGTCCCATTCACTGACGCCTATAAAAAGCGCCAGTCTTCTTGCCTTTGCTCCAGACTCTCCTCCACCACGATGCTGTGAACACTAACTCCAAGGCCGAGGGACTGATTACCTCATCTTTTGTATATAGTTCTACTGTCTTCCTATTATGTCCTAGAATCTGTATTGATAAAGCCACTGGATGGCGAAACGTCTACTACAATAAAGATATCCAGATGTTGCACATGTGTCTTAACTTTCAAGGCCATTTTGGCCATAGGGAGGAACCTCCACTTGATCAAGCGTATTCCCAGAGCTGAAGGGTGTGAACTATAAGGAGAACTTCACTAACTGAACCTCACCACTAGAGTAGACATGATTACGACATACAAGACACTAATAAGAACTGATAGAACAGATAAGCCTGCTTACCTGCTGATGGTTCAGGAGATTAACACTGCTGCAGCCCGGTTTCGAACCTTACCTTCCCTTCTAGCTGATGGTCTGGCAAGTCAGGATACTGGTGCTAACTGCACACAGTCCAATGAAAGCACTGCAGCCCAAGTTATCGGGAACTACGTACAGAAACTTCACACCCGTCTTCATAGTGAAGACAAAGGTTTGCAATCTGAGGTCCAGAAACAATGGCAGTACTAGATGGACGTTAATAACAGCAGATAAGAGAGTGAAATGCGGTCGATGTGACAGTGAAGGAAGAAAATTCAACATGCAGGTTTAAGAGTAAGCATGGAAGTGATCAAGAGCACCTGTAACTCAACAGTGAATTGCTCGGCTCAGGACCGAAGGGACCCAGGTACGATTCCCGGGTAAGATGGGTTCACATCTGCTGTGCCTGTTCACCTAGCAGTAAATAGGTACCTGGATGTTAGCAGACCGTTGTGAGTCACATCCAAAGGGTTGGTAGTATACCTTAGATTGGGCGGGATATGCAGTGACCCGAGGTAGGCTAACAGCTCTTATCTACACTATCGGAAGGGCTATGCAGGGAGGGACCTGAGAGAGGCTAACAGCTGTTAGCCATGAAATAGAACGGGTTACGCAATAACCTGAGGTAGGATAACAGATCCATGCCTGTAAATTCATCCAAGTAAAACAGTCTGTAATCTGCCGACGAAATTCAAGAGGCGAGGCCAGGAGCTAGGAATCGACTAACGCCAATACAAATTGTTGAGTAGACACACAGTGTAACTGTTGCCACCAGTCTTGAAACTGAGTAACCACTAACCACACACTCATCTTTAGGCACGAACTCATTACAAGAGAGCTCACCGCAGCCACCAGAGTGGATTATCATCTAGCCACCAGCTCTCCATCTTCAATTGTTCGGCTTTTGAGAAATCCTTCACTTTAGTTATCCAGCACGAACGGGGTACAGGGGGCAAGAAGGAGCAAGAAGAAAAGTGATGAGATATAGAAGGAATGAAGAGAGAGAAAGATAGGAAAGAATTACCTTGTGAAACTGCTTTAGAGTCGATTTTTAAGTTGTTTTTCAAGGTAACAGAATAGCATATTTGCTAATAACAACAATTCGCCCACTGTTTGGGGAAAGAAAGATGGAGGGAAACGAATAACGGCAGAATGTATGGAAGATAGGTATGAGGCGAGATGGGAAAGAGAAGCTTAGGGTAAGACATAATGAGATATTTTAAAATAGAGAAATTGAAGATATAGTGAAAAAGAAAAGTGAGATGCTTGATGATTACTGATGATGGGGATTGTTATTTTTTCTGTTCCAACATCACACCAGATGGAGGATACAATTATTCTAACACCCTCTCCTTTCTAACCTTTCCTCGCTCACGCTCCCCAGAGAAATCCCATACTGCCCAGAAAAGGGATTAAGGGGATTAAAATTACCCATCCTTTTCCTCTTCTTATGAGAGAGAGAGAGAGAGAGAGAGAGAGAGAGAGAGAGAGAGAGAGAGAGAGAGAGAGAGAGAGAGAGAGAGAGAGAGAGAGAGAGAGAGGGGGGGGGAGGGAGGGAGGGAGGGAGGGAGGGAGATGGATTACATGAGAAGTGATATAAACAAGCAGGGGTGATCACTAAGGTAGCAAGGATCCTCCATAAGAACATAAGAAAGAAGGAGCACTGCAGCAGGCTTACTGGCCCATGCGAGGCATGTCCAATTCACAACCTTCCACACCTACTCATGTATTTATCTATTTTTAAAACTACACAAGGTTTTAGCTTCAAGAACGCTACTTGGGAGTTTGTTCCGCCTATCCACAACTCTTATTACCAAACGAAGGGATGGATTTGAGTGGGACTTGCACATGAGTAAATATAATTATCAAAGCTTATTACTTGAGTAGAGTTGAAAAATTGGGTTGGGCAAATATTCTGTTAGTGGGATGGATTGTGAAGGACCTGCCTAGTATAGGCCAGCAGGCCTGCTGCAGTGTTCTTCCTTTCTTATGTTCTTTTGAATCTAAAATTTTCCAACTTGAAACCACTGCTGCAAGTCCTGTCTTGGTTAGATATTTTTATTAATATTGGTAGAATTACCGACAATATGTTAAGTTAAAGGACACAAATGCAACTAATGTGACATTTTATTGTGGCAACGTTTCGCTCTCCAGGAGCTTTATCAAGCCGTTACAAACAATACATGGACGCAGAGGGTATATATAGTAATACTATCATGTGGGAGTTCGAACACGTGGATTGGGTAAAAATACTCACGTAGGCTGGAAGTACGTATATTGTAACTGAAGTATGTGGAAGGGCGCCACAGCCAATACTGCCTCTCTCGCTCACTCTCGTATCACTGACTGGCCGCCCACAGTACCCATATATGTGAGGGGGTCTTTGAATACTGCTGTGGTCAGCACAATATGAATAGACAGTGACTCAGGCAGAGACGGTTGGTAGTGAGTCAACTACTGGTACACTGGTTACTGGTAACTGGTTACTACTACTGAGAATACTACTACTACTACTAGTAGTAGTAGTAATACAATATGGTAGAACAATCAACTTGCACATAAGTAAAACGCTATAAAAGCTATTTATATATTCCCGTTTTCCATTTATACACCTCAATCATATCCCCTCTAATTCTACGCCTTTCTAGAGAGTGCAGATTCAGGGCCCTTAGTCTATCTTCATAGGGAACGTTTCTGATACATGGGATCAACTTTGTCATCCTCCTCTTTTGTACGTTTTCAAGCGCATTTATATCTGTTCTGTAATACGGCGACCAGAACTGTGCAACATAATCTAAACGAGGCCTAACCAACGATATATAGAATTGAAGAATAACCTGCGAACTCCTGTTATTAATACTTCTTGATATGAAGCCAAGAATTCTATTCCCTTCATTTCGAATATTTAAGCACTGTTGTCTGGGCTTTAGATTACTGCTAATTACAAGTCCCAAATCTTTCTCACAGAGATATTAAGATCTACATTATTTAGTTTATAAGTATCATGGTTATTTACCTTTCCAACGTAACAAGCAGTTTCAGCATCTCAAAACAGCCCGACTCCATGAGCATCCATAAGCGCACACCAGGTGGGACTATCACGAGCTGCCCACCCGGATGGTCATTTGACCCCTCGTGACCTCGCTGACTGGCACCAACTGAATTCCAGTCTTCCCGGCACGTGGCGCAGCATAAGCTCATTCCTACACTGTCCTCTCACGCGCACATTCAAAACATTTCGCAGCTTTCCAAATCTGCCAATACAGGTTTTTGTTTGTGCAAAGCTTCAAGACAGGAATTAACATGGCCATGTTAAACAGGTGATCATAGCTGATGTCACTCTCACCCTTATCACGAGACAGGAGTTAACATGGCCGTGTTAAGCAGGTGATCATAGCTGATGTCACTCTCACCCTTATCACGAGACAGGAGTTAACATGGCCGTGTTAAGCAGGTGATCACAGCTGAGGTTACTCTCACCCTTATCAAACACTTCTGACCCCACAAGTGCCTAATCATTCCTCTCTCCCTCCAGCCACAAGGGGCACAACCTCTTTTACTGTACACGACCTACTCCACACAACAAATACATTCTTATAAACGTAATCCAGCTCGCCCAACAGCCCCGTTTGCCTGGGATTAGCCCCACTGTAGTGTGGCTGAATCCCACTCTGGATACAGCCACAATATACACACAAAAGTTACCCCTTAGAGGCCACGTGTGTACCAGCTGTTGAGGCTCGGGTGATCAGCTGTGCTCCCCGGGGGAACAATTATCGCCCTAATGAGTGTGGTGGTATGCTCTCTCCTCCGCTCTCACCCATTCCTCCACAGTCCCACCACCCGCGCCGACAGGACTCACTACAGCTGGCTGTTATATAATTGATAAAACTGAAACAGAAGTTATGACTCGACCCTTGCAAACAACTAGGCGAGTATGCTTCAAACATAGCGAACACACTGTATATAAAACAATAAGTGTACATATATATATCTCGATATTATCATAAGTTTACAGTAAGATGGTTTCATGAATCATCGCCTTCGTGGCCCGGCCCCAGACAAGGCTTCCCAATTGTCAGTCTGATCAGTGAGACTGTTGCTGCTCGTCGGATACATAACCAACATAAAGTTGTCAGAAAAGCTGCCGCCACGGTATTGTGAATTTTAATCTTCAGGAACTTGTTAGGTTCCCTCATGAAGACGACTACTGATACTCCCTTTCCCTCACAGTGAACCCCTCATAGTAAGGCCAGATACCCTTTACAACCAAGAAATGGGTCTGAAATAAGCAAATGCTCATCACAAAGTAAACAAACCAGTACCTCTCCCACATGTATACAATGCCAACTATGTAATGTGATAGCTCACACAAATTACATATCCTTGAGAGAAAGTCTCTGGTTGTGCAGAGCATTTCGGGCAACATAGGTCAATTTTGTCCCCTAGGATGCAACCCACAACAGTCATCGAACACCCAGGTACCTACTTACTGCTAGGTGAACATGGGCAGTAGGTGTAAGGAAACATGCCCAACGTTTCACCCGTGCCAGGATCGGCAAGGGTGGGGAGTGCCAAACTTATAGGGAAGAGGGGTCAGATACTGCACCTGAAGAATGGGGAACGAAGGACAATCAGATTCGACCCAAGAGAGGGAAGGTATATCTTTACTTGGATCAAGAGCCCTTCACTGGCATTAAGCCAAACTAGGGAACAGGTTTTTTTTTTTTTTTTGCATTGGACAGCTGGAAGAAAAACTGAAAGACAAATCTGAGGTCATGAGTGAGCCACCATCACAACCACATAAGATACATTACAAGAAGTTAGTGACAAAAATATCGGAGGAAGCAGAGTATAGCCCATAAAGTCCCTTAGAAGAGCACGCACACTCCACCAACACCTAACATAGACGTGCAAGTAAAAACACACACAAATTCCGTAGGACTAAATTCTGTATGAAGCAACCAGGCTTGAATAAACACATAAAAGGACTGAACAGTGGTCTGGGCTCAGACCTGAACGGTGATACTGCACAGTGCTCAGGGGAATCTATATTTATACACATACTGAAACCTTGGCTCTCATTACCAATACAAAAAGCAAATGAATTGGAGGTCATGAAAGACCACCAAGGAGGCTATCACATGAAACAAGAAATATGAGGAAAACAGTTATGCAATTCAAGATATATACACGAACAGCAAAGGAATTATTAGTGACATTAAATGAAATGAAATAATCGTCAAGACAAACCCAATAAATCACAGTCAACAGAAAATTCAAAATGTGTCAGTACCATGCCTGGGGAGTTTGCAGACATGGATAGCCTGGAAAAATCATTGCACAGCGTAGCAAATACGACCATACAAAGAAATGTAATCTCATAACTAAAGGCATACGTTCTTCGAAGACCCGCCAATAATTTTATTAAAAAATATGTGATAGTTAATTTGTAAGTATCACTGTTAGGACACAAGAGGGCAACAAGGCGAGTTATGACACGTGAACGACTAAATAATAATAAAAATTACAACCATACAGCTCGCAAACAATGTTTTTTTTTTAGTATCAGGAGCCATGTTGGACTGGAAACAAAGCCAGCGACTGACACATTAAAACCACGCAAATTAATGGTAACCAAAAACAGGTATAACAATACATAATATAATATCAGTAATTTTTGTCAATATACAAGGTATTAAATCTAGTAACAACAATATCCAATTTATTATTGGATTCACCAAGTCATATGCAATGTTTGCAGCTTTCAGAAACTCATATTAAAGACTCCCTTGACAACTAAATATGGGTACCTGAATACAAACTACCCAGATGAGACCTAAAAAGCAGACTTCAGGAGGAAACTCGACTAGTACCGCCACCAAGTGTCATATCAACCAGGTTGTGATGGATATGTGAGTCAGCTGGCCGATTAACCCTGGTTGACCTGGCAAGCACCAGACAAGCCTGGCTCATGGTAGGGCTACGGGAGAAGGAAAACTCGAAACCTGTCAAAGGTATATAACTGGTAAAAGGATAATTGGAGGGTGGGGGGAAACTGGTCTGTTGTTAAGAAGTCACTAATTTGCACCAATTATGCAGTCAAAGTTTTGGCAGTGAAAATCAAATACAAAAATTTAGTTATTGTTCTTGTATATAAACCACCAGATGCGACTTTCCAGCATTTAAGAAGTTAGTTTTTGAAAATGGAACAGCACCTTCAAAATTTTCCAAACCCAGTCCCAAACATCTTGTTCCTTGATCTCAATATAAGACTGATCAAGGACAATATTGAGTGAAATGTTGTCTAAGATCAAGGTTTACATTATATGTTAACGTGCCTTTACACCATATCCACGGGTTGTTGTAGCTTCTGCACTGTGCCCACTTCCTCAAGGTTATCTGAGGGCGATTCTCCCCTCGCGGCCCGCTCCCCAACCAAGCCTCCTGGTTGGTGACCTAATCAACCAAGCTGTAAGTGCTAGCAGCCCGCAGTCCAACGTAAGCATGAGAGAACCGGCTGATCAGGAACTTATCAGGTATGTGATGAATGGTTTTGAAAACCGACAAGTTGAAGAATTGAGACACTTGTGCAACACATGGGAATCTTTATTGAAGAAACGTTTCGCCACACAGTGGCTTCATCAGTCCAATACGAAGTAGAAGTGGGTAAGGAGAGTAGAAGTTTGAGGTAATCAGTCCCTCAACCTGGATTCGATGTGTTCAGTCCATCACTCTTGTAGGAAGTGCAGCATAGGGCCAGAGAGGTGGCTTATATACTGCGGTGAGATGACTTGAAGCAGGAGGAGGCGGGATCACAGTGGGACCTGCCACTAGTGTAAGTAGGTCGTCGTCCAAAGGTTGGGCAAGCGTTGAAGTCTTTGTACCAAGATCCCATGATGTTGCAGTGTATTGGACTGATGAAGCCACTGTGTGGCGAAACGTTTCTTCAATAAAGATTCCCATGTGTTGCATAAGTGTCTCAATTATCAGGTATCATCCACGGGGTCACCTACTCACCTCTGTACTTCAGCCTTGTTCGTCTTACCTGCAAAGCAAAATAAATACAAATAATAAAAATGCTATGATTTTTAAAACGTGTTTAATTTCAGGTATCTGCATAAATTGCGGTGCACAAGGACGTTATACCAGTAATGTTTACATTGTTATAAACTGTAAAATGAACGTGATCAACTAACATAAACATAAAAAATATAGAATCTGAGCAACAATTCTGATACAAATGTGAAAATCATTCAATGGAAGAAAGAACTTGAAGTGAATTATGGCAAAATAAAATTAGCACAGTAAATGGGATATCTTTTACTTCTGTTAATGGGTCCTTAAATAATGGTCCCGCTGCCTGGTCTCTACCCAGGACTTATAAATTGTAAAGGAACTCTTAAGAAATGCACAGGAAAGTAAAGCTAAGTAAAAGTATTTACTTGCCAACTTACGTGATTGTATAACAGCAAGAAAAGACCAGCAATCCTGTTAGAGAGCAAAATACTGAAGAGCCTTCCGGTTGTCTCACCTTATATTACCTAGTTATAGTTATAAGAGAATATAATAAAGATCAACGCTAACTCCTCAAAAATAGATTGAAGAAAAACATCAAGTAACAAGAAGAGAAATGTGTCAGTAAAAATTAATTCTTCGTCATGTTCAGAGACTTTTAAAAACTCAACGGGGTACTCATGTGACCTGACTGGACTGTAAACAGAGACCAGGATTCAACATGAGGGTAAACAATGAGAAGAGTATATTACTCAGTGTATATACACTGAAGAGTGTATCTCTGTCAATATTCATACAGTGAGAGGTATATTTCTCAGTGCATTTACACCTGACAGTTTAATCCCTATTTTAGGGATGAAATTATAAATAAAGACTTCTCCATATAAGAAATCTTTGTAACGAATGTATCTTCTTGGAAAATAAGGTATTAATTCTTCTTATTATTATCATTATTAATATTAATGACACAGGTAAAGTCAGAGGTCATAATGCTGACACATTAACGAGGTGGTCGTCGACTCATGCTTTTAAATAATTATTTAGACCTCCGCATAACTTCAGTGAAGAAGTATGAGGAGAATCTGTTCGCTTAATCTACGAGATTAAATTCATAATTCAAATATTACACATTATTGTTCTTATTATATTTACAGGGAATATTCGAAAAAGTGGAATGCAGCACTATTTCCATTGAACATAAGCACTTCACTGGTATACCTTTGATAAGTTTTGACAGTTTTCCTACTCCATGTGTCCCGTTGGGTTCGGTAACGTGGACTGGGTAAATGATATTCACATAGGCAATAATGGAGTATAATTAAAACGGAATATATGGGAAGCGCCCAGCCTGATCTACGTCTCCGCTCCCTATCTTTAGACTGCCTCACGAGATAGTTCCTAGGGGTGAGCGGGTTCAAAACATGCTAAGGTCAGCTGTAACAGTGAATAACAAGTGATTCACACAGACGGTTGGTAGTGAGTCGCTACTGAGACATGAGTCCGGCCCTGGGTAAAGCTTGTCTAGTGTTACTCTGGTCAACTAGGTTGTTCCTGTTGGTGGCCCGCTGACCCACTTATCCATCACATCCTAATTGGTCTGGAACTTGGTGGAGGTACTTGTCCTGTTTCCTCTTGAAGACTTTACCTGTTCCGGCAGTAATTCTGATTTCTGGTAAGTGAGTATACTGAGAGACAACACAACAAGTGCATGGGGCCCAAGACTATTCAACAGCCTCCCATCATACATGAGGGAGAATATCAATAGACCCCTGAATAGATCATCCAGGCTATGGTCCGTACCTTAGACTGCATGCTGTCAGCAGTAACAGCCTCGTTTATCAAACTCGGATCCACCAGGACGCCTGGTAATGGACCGAGTCGCGGGGGCAATGGCCCTCGGAACACCTTCCAAGTAGACTCGAGTGGGCGGCACCTCTACCTTTCACTGGGTTTATTGCACATTTTCTCCCATATTTCTTACTCGAGTATGTTGTTATGACAGTACATAGTGTTAAGTATCTCTTCTCTCCAGCAAGTACATATTTTGGACTTTGAGGGGTTTCCAGTTATTTTCGGCTCTATGCGAGAGGTAAATGATCTCTGTATCTGCTGCAGCTCTAATATCTCTCCTGCCTTGAACGGGACCGTCAACACTGAAAAATATTCTAATCGAGACAGCACAAGCGATCTGAATAATCGCCATTCGTATTATTTATCTTGTTTTGGAAATGTTCATTATCCACCCTGTCATTTTCCTAGCTATAATGACAACTGCATTGTGTTCTTTGAAAGAAAGATCACTTGACATAATTACTCCAAGGTCTTTCACGTGTTCCTTTCGTTCTATCTGATGATCCTCTTACGCTTTGTATACAATACAGTGTCTGTTTTTAAGTCTTCGTTCTTTCCACATCTAAGCAGCTGGAGCTTATCACCAAAGAGTGCCATGTTATCTTCACTGTCGACTAGAAAAAATCTGGTTATATCTTCTTGCAGTTTTTCCGTATCTTCTACCGAGGTGACTTTTATGCTTAGTTTGGTATCATACGACAATGATGATACAAAATTGTGACTTTTATTTATGTCCCCTATGATGATAAAAAACAGAAGAGGCACCAGAAACGTGCCAAGCGGAACTGAACTTTTTGCGTGGCTAATTTTGGAATTTGCACTGTTTATTACTCTTTGTGTTGGTATCTTAGCATCCTGCCATTCCTTGAATGACTAAAGATCACAGAACAGATTCAATCAGAATGACCTGATTGATCAGGCCATCTACCGGGAGGTCTGGACTGGGACTGGGCCACGGGGGCGTTGACCCTTTCCAGGTAGACTTGACCAATCTGCCGCTGCTAGGCATTACAACCTGTTTGATCTGTCACGTTTTGCAGGTAGTCCAGTTTCCTCTTAAAAACTTGTAACTTTTCATTCGTCTAAGGATTCCTATTTGAATTATTCCAGCAAAATCAAGACAATTGAAACAAAACAGAAAAATCAATATACCAAACAGTGTTCTCTTTATTCTGCAAGAATAAACACTTCTATCCAAATGTACAGTGGGAAGGAGGGAGGAGGTGTCTAGGTCAAAGGTCAGACAGGGAGGGAGGGAGGATAATAAGTGTTTCACGCAGAGGTCAGACGGGGTGAGGGGTAGAGAGGTCATCATACAGGGTCAGTAAGTAGGGTAGGAGCAGGGTGGGGCTCACCCACACTCTGCTCTCAATCAACGCGTCTCACTACACCTGTAACCTGACCCTTCATCTTGACCCAGGTCACGTGGGTAGGGGGAAAGAGAAAGGTGTTAGATATAGAGGACAGATGTTTGGTCTCCAAGCAATACGTTGTCTCAACAAAGGCTTCCAATATGATCATTTATTTTTATTAGCTTGGCAGAGAGCAGCCATTTACTGAGCATGTGTAGTCTCAGAAGCAGAGCTAAGCTTATGGTGTCCCTGTTTCGTTATTTAATATATAATAAAAATAAAAATTTCCAGTAATTTATCCACTTACTTCTTCCTCTTGTAACTCATTCTAGTGATCTTGGTTACGAACGCTTTATTGCAACAGAGAAACAGTTGAGGTACAGGTATGAGTGTTTCAGAAGCAGTACATGATACAATAAAGGAGCACATTATTTACTTGCATTTTTGTTGAACACAGTCAGCACCATCTTCATGTCGTTGGTTACTAATGAGATCAAAAGAAAAACACACAATGTTGAAAGTGTACTACTTGGAGAGAAACGCGTGTCCTCACATCAGATGTAATGGTCCTCGTCTGAAGGCTACGTGTGTAACTCTTAGGAAGGCGTTTCCTATGCCAGTTATAAACATGTGTTTATATTCTCTCTGCAGGGCCACCTTGGACCCTGGCATTGAGAAACTTCCACTCGGAAACACCAACGACACAACTTATTTATGTTAAGCTAAACCCACGTGAATCATTCAGTGCAAGGACTGAAGACAGGCGTATTATAAAAAAAAAAGTGCGGCAGTCATATACACGACGATTTCTGTAATGTGTGTATTACCTGTAGTTTGTTCTGATAACTTTTAAAATAGAATATCACTCTTTTAAATATGAAGAACAAAAACAAAGTTAGTGCAACCTGAGAGAATAAACACAATTTGGAAGGTTCTGCATCGAATAATACATGTGACGAGATACATGTTCGAGGATCATAACACTGAAGACAAGCGATAAGATACAGACTAGAAATAGAACGTTTCCTATACAGGGGAAAAAATCTATGCCAGGGAACTACTGAATCTCCTTCATTCTCACAAGTGTAAAATAGATAAATGTTAAAGAAACAATGTAACGAGCTGAAATAGTAAATATCAAACAAAAAAAAATCCAGAAATAATTTAAGATTACCCAAAGACGATTCCGGGGGTCTCCGCCCCCTAGGTGATGGATTTATCACTCAGGTGGTTTGTGCTGGGGGCACGCAGTCCAACATAAGCGCCACAGCCCGGCTGATCAGGAAGCAACTATAAGAACTCATCAAGATTCTTCTTGTAGAGGACTAGGAGTCTCTTGTTAACTTCTCTAACGTATGACCCAAACGAGTTTTTCGTGAAAGAGATTCAAAACACTGCCAAAATGTCCACAACTTCCAATGTAGCCCCCTCTCAGCAATTGATTTTAAAGTAGCCATCGACTACATGGTCATGAATTCTGCTCCAGCTCCAGACTAGTGGAACTCCATACTTATCAAAAATTACAAGAAATCACTACCTTGAGTCTTCAGCAATTTATGGAGTAGGAGCCTAGATACAAGCGTCATCCAGATCATTAAAAACCACTGATATTTCCCCCACCTCACGAAGATTACCAGTCACATGGGATCACAAGGGCAGCAGGCCTCCAGCAGCAACAGCCTGATTGACCAGGCAAGCACCAGACAAAACTCATCAAAGCTATATACAGGGTAGCATGGGTTTAAGCAGGTCGTTCCTGCCTTTCTCAGTTGCTCCATAATTACGATAAGGTACCGGATGATCTGGAAGTCAAATTAAATGCTGATGAAGTGTACACTGATTTTGCAAGTCTTCGACAAGTGCGACCATGGTGCGATTGCGCACAAAATGCGTACAAAAAGAATACTTGGAAAAGTGGGTAGATGGATATTTAACTTCTTAACAAACAGAACCCAGAAAGTAGTAGTAGTAAACGGGGCCCCTGCTACAGTGAAAAGCTCTGTTCCTCAAGGCACGGTACTCATCCCACTTATGTTTCTAATTCTTATATCAAGTCTTCCAGTGAGTCTTAAACAGCAATGTGATGTTAAACGATGGCAGGTTTAAGCTGCTCCACTGTGGAAGAACGGATGAAATAAAGACTGCAACGGAGTACAGGACAAACTCAAATCCTTCAATAGAGCGAAAGTCCCTTGTGCACGACTTAAGAGTTAGGCTGTTAGAAGATACTATATTCATATTCAAGGATCACAACAATGTTGCCATTCCTATTGCAAGGAAAATGAGAGGCTGGGAAACTAGAACTTTCAGGACAAATGATGCTGAGGCAATGCTTATACTCTTTAAGTCACTTGTTCTCTCCAGATTGGAATACTGCTGTATAATGGGGGCCCCCTTCGAGGCATAAGAAACTGATGCACTGGAAACGTACAGAGAACATTCACTGCTCGTATACACTCAGTCAAGTATCTGAACTACTGGGAGCGTTTGACGTCCCTTCGACTGTATTCATTGGACTGTATTTGAGAAAGGTATATAATAATTTGCATCCGGGAACGCCTTAAAGCCTTGAACAAATACTCACTGGGGCCCCAGATTATTCAACATCTTACCAGAGAGAAAACTGGACAAATATTTTCACCAAGTGCCAGATCAACCAGGGTGTGATGGATATGTGGGGCGACAGGCCTCCAGCAGCAACAGCCTGACTGACCAGGCTAGCACCAGATGATTAAGATTAGTACACTGAGATAATTCGATGAGTGTCAGAGGTTCACAATTCTTCAACGCCCTCTTTCAGTGCATACTGGTAATTACCTAGAAACCTCCGGTGGTCTTCAAGAAGGAACTGGACAAGTTCCTCAAACCAGTGCTAGACCAACCGGGTTATGGTTTATACGTTGGACTGAGTGCGACCAGCAGTAATAGCCTTCGATCAGGCCTTGATCCTCCAGGAGGCCTGGTCTGGGATCGAGCCGGGGGAAGGCGTTAACCCCCGAAAACATCTTTCAGGCATGTATGAAGGGAGGATGCTGAAAAGTGTGATCTCTTTACACTTATTGAGTTAATTCTTAATGTACTCATTTCACCACTTCTTTTTATTGGAGGTATTTGCACCGTCTGCTGAGCCTCTCACTTTCATACGGTGTGATTTGTGTATGAAGTTTGAAATCACTCTCTCTGGAATGTTCAAAGGGTATGTTAAAATGTATTTTTCTCCCCTACGCTCCAAGGAACACAGACCAAGAGATTTCAAGCGTTCCAAATAATTTAGATGCTTGACTGAAAATATGCGAGGAGTGAAGACATCATAATTTACACCTGAATAATTCTGGAGGTACTGAATTCAAATCTGCACGTAGTGACTACGTTATACTGCGTGATGCTAGTACGAAAAGCCTGATTGGTCACGCTATCAACCTGGAGGCTTGGCTTATACAGGACAGATGGGGCGATAACCCCTGGAATCAATTCGACAACAGGTAGGATCATATCTTGAACCCTTGCTGTTTTTGATATGGAATAAAAAAAAATGACCTGCCAAACGAAACTGAATCATACATCTTGCTATTTACTGGTGATGGAAGACGGGAACGAGAGAGGGAGTGAGGGAGGAACGAGGGAAGCCCTACAAGACACACCAAGCTAAGCCAAATATACACTGCCACAGTGACACCAAAACACAGCCACAGTGGTGCTAGAAACATAATATTGTGCCGTCATCAGGTTGGATACTGAGACGCAGCCCATTCTTGCACCACCAGAAATACTCGTACGGATTTGAACGTTTTCTGTTTGTTCGTTTACCTTGTTGCCAAATGCATCGCTGTCATTTTATTAGTGTAAATATTTTTCAATTAACTTTCCTGTTTGTCGTTAAACAAAAGGGTTTATAGTTATAGCTTATGTGAACAGCCTGGCTGACCAGGCAAGCACCAGACGAGTCTGGCCCGTGGCCGGGCTCTGGGAGTAATAAGACTTGAAACTTATCAAAGATATATTAAAGGTCGTAGACTCTCGGAACACATCAAAGGTAAAGGTAAGGCACATGAAAATAACATGATGTTTCATGGTGATAAATTTCAACTGCTGAGGTATGGCAAGACTTAAGAACTCAAAACGAGCAGAGTGCGCAAAACACAGGAAGACCATCTCATAGACTGTAAGAAACGGGGGCCAAAACATTTAGGAATAATTATATTAGATGATATATCATACGGAGAACACAATAAGGTAAATGCAGTAAAAGCCAGGAAGATGAAAGAGATTATGAAAGCTTTCAAAACAAGAGAAGCAACGCCAATGATGGTACTTTGTAAATAATTTGTGCCCTCACAACTTCCATATGTTGTACTCACAGCGCCTTACAACGCAGGAAGCGCAGAGCAGGAAAATGTAGAGGCTGTCCGCATAGAATCAATAAAATATGTAAACTATTTGGAATGCCTCAACGGACCTCGACTGTTCTCTTTGGAAGAGAGAAGAGATAGATACATGATAATATACTTGAGGGCCTAGTTCTAACCTACACACTGCTAGAACAACTTACTGGAGTGAAAGATATGGAAAGTCTGTGCAATAGAATAAACCCAGTGAGGAGCAGGGGCACTGTTAGTGCAATTAAGGGAAAGTGTCTTATCAGCCGGACTGTGAAGGCGTTGTAGGCCTACTGGCTACTAGCACCAACAAACTGGTTGATTACTTATGATATCTTTTTTTTTCTTTCTCATTTTCCTTATTTTCCTCTTCTCTCTTACTCCTCCCTCCTCTCAGCAGCTCTCTACATTCATCCTTCTTCCTATATATCCAGTATCTCCTCTTTCTTCTCTCCACAACTTGTCCTCATCCCAACTTTTTTTTATATACCATATACGCTTAAGCCAGTTTATCTGCATTCTCTATATAGATAAGGTTAAGTTACCGTAAGTTAACGAAATTTAAGTGTCCTTGGTGTTAATATATCACCAACAATCGTTATAATATGTAAAGTAAAAGGACACAAGTGCAACTAAAGTGACAACGTTTTGCTCTCCAGGAGCTTTGTCAAGACGTTGACGTCTTGACAAAGCTCCTGGAGAGCGAAACGTTGCCACAATAAAAATGTCACATTAGTTGTACTTGTGTCCTTTTACTTTACATACTGTCCGTAATTCTACCAACATTATTACAATCGTAATAATATATGAATACAAGACAGTGTTTTTATGAGAAACAGAAAACGGGGAAACAGTGAGAAGCCAGAGGAAGCATGACAGCAACATCCCGACGTTCACACATAAATAAATAATAAGTGACAGTGGCTTTACTGGAGGCCTTGAGGATGGTTTACTCTCTCCCTTCTTCCGTCACTCCTACTCGCCCCTCCTCCCGTCATAACTAATTTTAAGACGAGTAAAATTGCAGACCTAGAGAAAGTACAAGAACCTTCACTGCATATATACATTCAGTAATGAACCTAAATTACAGGGAACATTTGAAGTCCCTCGATCTATGCTCCTTGGAACACAAGCGAGATTTATATAATTTACATCGGGAAAATCATAGAGGAATTTATCCCAAATCTGCACACAGAAATCACTCCCTACGAGGCTCGGCAGATGGTGCAAAATTCTCCCAGTGAAAAGCAGGGGTACCAAGTGTACACAAAAGATAACACAATAAATAAAAGAGACTTTTCGACACTCTCTCATTATACATATGGGGGATCAGCAATAGACTCCTAGCTGTCTTCAAGAGGGAACGTGGTTCCTCAAGTCGGTTCCTGATAATCCGGGCGTTCACCCAGAAATAACAACATGGGTGAACAGGCCGTGATGCACCAGGATGGGACAGGGGGGATATGACTGTGGTGTATAAATGGAAAACAGGAATAAATAAAGGGGATGTAAATAGCCTGATAAAAATATCTAGCCTAGACAGGACTCGCAGAAATGGCTTTAAGTTGGAAAAATTCATATTCAGGAAGGGTATACGAAAGCACTGGTTTGGTAATAGAGTTGTGGATGAATGGAACAAACTCCCGAGTACAGTTATAGAAGCTAAAACGTTGTGCGGTTTTAAAAATAGGTTAGATAAATACATGAGCGGGTGCGGGTGGGTGTGAATTGGACCTGACTAGCTTGTGCTACTAGGTCAGATGCCGTGCTCCTTCCTTAAGTCAATGTGACCTGACCTGACTAGGTTAGGGCATTGGCTTAAGCCGAAGGAGACTTGGACCTGCCTCACATGGGCCAGTAGGCCTGCTGCAGTGTTCCTTCTTTCTTATGTTCTTATGTGCTGACCCCTGAAAATATCCTTCAGATATCCCCTCCTCTCGTTGTTCCTACCCTTTCCTCTCCGTCACCTCTATCCACCTCCTGTCGCTCCTGCCCTTCCCTCTTTACTACCCTTCAGCATTCCCCAAGACTGCACCCATCTTTCCTACTTTCCCTATCTCCTTCCTAACCATTTCTTTGAAGTTGTGCTATCTTCATCTGTGGTAGATGCGTGTAACCACATGTGAGCCTCCTATCCCTACTTATTATACATGAAAGTTCTGTGAAAATGAGAAGTCATACAATATTTACCATCCATTATTCGTATAGTTGAGTGTCCAGGTGTCAGAAACTTTTATGTAGATGGGATGGAATACTTGGAGTTCACGAGCCCTCCTAGGGCGGGAAGGGTGCCAGAGCCAGAGCTTGCAACCACCTGCAGCTAACAAGACCGCCATTCCCACGAGCCCCCCCCTTGGGTGTGGGGGGGGGCTCGTGGGAATGGCATCCTCTTCTCTTCTCTTCGCATCCTCTTCTCATCCACCTTCTTCCTTCTCTGACCTCTTTTATTGCTTTTTCATCCCACTCCCACCAAAAAATCTCTCTCTTTGATCTTCCGTTCTTCCCTCCACCCTCTTTGATGGTCCTTTCTTCCCTCCTTCTCCTTGCCTTTCATCAGCTCTGCCTCTCCTCCTAATACAGTGATCAGGTTCTCCAGCAGGACGCCATCACAACACACAATATCCGAACACGAATAAAGACCGAAAAGGAAAGAGGGAAGGGTATTTAGAGGATGAGAGGGGGAGACTAGAGGAACAGGAGGGACTAGAGGAATAGAGGATAAGAGAACTTAGGGGTGAGAGTGACTTTAGGAGGGACAGCGCAGAGTGTTTAGGTGTGACAGACTTAAAGTATATAGTGAAGGGACAGAGGGAAGTGGATGGAATTGTCCATAGTGAAGGGACAGAAGGAAGAGGATGGAATTGTCCATAGTGAAGGGACAGAAGGAAGAGGGTGGACTTGTCCATAGTGAAGGGACAGAAGGAAGAGGATGGACTTGTCCATAGTGAAGGGACAGAAGGAAGAGGGTGGACTTGTCCATAGTGAAGGGACAGAAGGAAGAGGGTGGACTTGTCCATAGTGAAGGGACAGAAAAATGTACTTAGAGGTGTACAGGAGAGGGTCAGAAAGGAAGAAAGAGTATTTAGGGCATAGATAAGAGAAAGAAAGAAGGGAAGTAGGGAAGGACAAGTAGGAGGGTGAGAACTCAATGAGCAGAGGGAAGGGGAGGAGTGAATGGCAGTGAGGTGGGACTAGAAGGAGAGAAGGGGAAAGGAGAAAGGGGATAATCAAGACGAAAATACGATCGAGAGACAGAGAGAGATTAGAATTCATAAATGGTTTACTCTCAGAGTAAACCATTGAGAGTATACTAGTGATAGCGCTGCTCCAGGCACAACTGCCACGTACCACTGAGAATTATTTGCGATTTTTTCTGATTTCACTTATGGCTCTTTGCTCCCTCTGTCTCTCCTAGATTATATAAGATACAATCAGTTTGTTCTGTGTTCTCCATTACCTGGTCATGGACCGGACAGCGGGGACACTGACCCCTGGAACACTCTCCTGGTATACCTCCAGGTATTTTAATTATAGTGCTTCAGGGAGTCTACTGCCTTTGGGAAGCTCTGTTATCCGTCGTCTTCACCATAATAGTGTACAGGAAGTGTTTGTGTGTGTTGTATGTTATGTTCAGAGTGGTTACCCTTCTTCCCAGAGGCCAAAGTCAAAAATGGAGTTAAATACGTTTATACGACAAAATCCACACTACCAACCTGGAAGTCGTTCCGAGGGTCAACACCCCAGCAGCCCAGAAACAAAGTACCAAAATAATTATAGATGACAGGACATAAGTTCCATAGTGGACATGACTGCCAGAATCCATGTCCATAAGTGGACACAGGGCACAGAGACAAGACTCCCAATGACGTACTGTAAGATATATGTTTGTGATGATGTATTTTGTATGATGAAGATAATAAACATTCTACAGACCCTTTTCGAGTCTATGACAGAAATGATGCTTGTCGGCTGGTGCAGTACGCACACACACACACACACACACACACACACACACACACACACACACACACACACACACACACACACACACACACACACACACACACACACATCGAAAGTCAAGTCTGACCCGAAACTACTGTATAGCCACATTAGGAGGAAGACAACAGTCAAAGACCAGGTGATAAGGCTGAGGAAAGAAGGTGGAGAACTCACAAGAAACGATCAAGAGGTATGTGAGGAGCCCAATATGAGATTTAAGGAAGTATTTACAGTGGAGACAGGAAGGCCTCTCGGGGAACAGACCAGATGGGGACACCAGCAAGGAATATACGAACAAGTGTTGGATGACATACATACAGATGAGGAGGAGGTGAAGAAACTGCTAAGGGACATCGATACCTTAAAGGCAATGGGACCGGACAACATCTCCCCGTGGATCCTTAGGGAGTGGATATGTTGTGTGTGCCACTTACCACAATCTTCAACACGTCCCTGGAAACTGGGCAACTACCTGAGGTATGGAAGACGGCAAATGTAGTTCCCATTTTTAAAAATGGAGACAGAAAAGAGGCACTAAACTATAGACCTGTGTCACTGAAGTGTATATTATGCAAAATTATGGAGAAGATTATCAGGAGGAGAGTGGTGGAGCACCTGTAACAGAACAAGGGTATAAACGCCAACCAGCATGGATTCATGGAAGGAAAATCCTGTGTCACAAACCTTCTTGAGTTTTATGATAAAATAACAGAAGTAAGACACGAGAGAGAGGGGTGGGTTGATTGCATCTTCTTGGACTGCAAGAAGGCCTTCGACACAGTTCCTCACAAGAGATTAGTGCAGAAGCTAGAGGGTCAGGCTCATATAACAGGAAGGGCACTGCAATGGATCAGAGAATACCTGACAGGGAGGCAACAACGAGTCATGGTACGTAATGATGTATCACAATGGGCACCTGTGACGAGCGGGGTCCCACAGGGGTCGGTCCTAGGACCAGTGCTATTTTTGGTATATGTGAACGACATGATGGAAGGGTTAGACTCAAAAGTGTCCCTGTTCGCAGACGATGTGAAGTTAATGAGGAGAATTAAATCAGATGAGGACCGGGCAGGACTTCAAAGAGACCTGGACAGACTGGACACCTGGTCCAGCAACTGGCTTCTCGAATTTAATCCCGCCAAATGCAAAGTCATGAAGATAGGGGAAGGGCAAAGAAGACCGCAGACAGAGTATAGGCTAGGTGGCCAAAGACTGAAATCCTCGCTCAAGAAGAAAGATCTTGGAGTGAGTATAACACCGAGCATGTCTCCGGAAGCACACATCAACCAGGTAACTGCTGCAGCATATGGGCGCCTGGCAAACCTGAGAACAGCGTTCCGATACCTTAATAAGGAATCGTTCAAGACACTGTACACCGTGTACGTCAGGCCCATACTGGAGTATGCAGCACCTGTTTGGAACCCGCACTTGATGAAGCACGTCAAGAAACTAGAGAAAATGCAAAGGTTTGCGACA
>NC_091319.1:16431315-16443815 GCF_038502225.1 Cherax quadricarinatus | reverse complement strand
AGTCTGACTGATTTGGAACTTGGTGCAGATACTTGTCCAGTTTCCTTTTGAAGTAACTAAGGTCTCAGGACCGAAACATTACAGTATAATGTTCTAGTGTTTGCATTTTCTGTCTTTTTCAACTACTTATTTGTACCACATCATTTTTGCCAGTACAATTCTCGCCCCAATTATCTTTATCATTCTCGTGACTGCCATAGGCCAAACTCTATATGTTGTGTACCTACTGTCAATTCCGGGGGACTATAGCTGCTGTGGCTCGGTCCCATACCAAGCCTTCTGTGTAATCAGGCTATTGGCACTAGCAGCGCACGTAGGCATAAGTAAGCCCCCATAGCTCGGCTGATCATTTCAGGGACAGGAAGAACAAGCCAAGTTTCCTCTTGTAGGCAGTTAGAGCTAGGGTGGTAATTGTTTAATAAGTTCCTGCTAATCATTCTTGATTAGCAGGGCCGTAGTACCTACATCTAACTGCAAGTAAAATGCACCAAGAGTATGGATAATCAGGCCGTCCAAAGAAGACTTTCTTTAAGAGGAATATATATATAAGGTTCTGACGAGATACAGCTGGAAGTGAGGTGATGTGTATGTTGTGCATTATAGCCAGAACTTGCCGACTCTGCTTATTCTACAAAGATTATTTTGTCAATATAAGCCAAGAATGTATTATGTTTTCCTATAACTGCGAAAATTACTAGAAACATCGATAAAATGTTTTTCATAAATGTTCAATACTGCTAACTATAATCAGCATCTTAGATTACATAAGTAGTGCTGGGATACACACTCAGTGACTGCTTTATTAGGTACATCTGCTCGTTAACGAAAATATCTAGTCACCAATCACATGGCAGCACCTAAGTGCTTAAAAGCATGCATACATGGTCAAGGGGTTCAGCTGATGTTCAGATCAAACATCAGAATGGGAAAGAAATGCGATCTAAGTTACTGTGACCGTGAAATAATTTTTGGTGCCAGACAGGGTGATTTGACTTATCTCAGAAACTGTTGATCTGAGATTTTCATGCATAACATTCTCTAGTTTGCAGAGAATGGTGTGAAAAACAAAACTTCCAGTGAGCGGCAGTTCTGTGGGTTAAAATGTCTTGCTAAATGAGAGAGGTCAGAGGAGAATGGCCATACTAGTTCCAGCTGACAGGAAGGTCACAGTAACTCAAATGACCACGTGTTACAACAGTAGTGTACAGAAGAGTATCTTTGAATGCACAACACATCGATCCTTGAAGTGGATGAGCTACAACAGCAGAAGACTACACCGGGTTCCACTCTTATCAGCTAAGAACAGGAAACTGAGGCTACAGTGGGCACAGGCTCACTAAAACTGGACAGTTGAAGACTGGAAAAATTTCACTTAGTATGACGAATCGCGATTTTTGCTGCGACACGTAGGGTCAGAATTTGGTATAAACCCTTGAGGTGTAGTGGAACGAGAGATTCTCGGCATGAATGTGCAGCTAACACATCTGCAGTAACTGTGTGATGTTAGCATGTTAACATGGACCAAGATCTCTAAGGAATGTTTCCAGCACCTTGTTGAATCCATGCCACGAAGAATTCCGGCTGTTCTGGGGGTCAACGGGGGCTCTACCCGGTATTAGAAGTGTGTATTTAATAGTGTGGCCAATGAGTGTAAATAGTATATAAATTTTGGCAAGGATGTGTCAAGTTGTTAAATGAGTCTTGGTTAAAATTTTAAATTTTACATACCATTCTAATTTTCGAGTTTCCTCTGGAAAGTGAGTTATTTATGAACTGTTCCACCCACAGTATTCTGATTTTTATTCTTAACGTTAATTCTCTTGAACATATGTATTATGACCTAAGAAAAACATATAAGCATTTTAAAATTCGACTTGTTTGAGCGCTCTGGGAAAAAACAAGACCCGACACTGTTGCAGATACGTCGAAAATATATATGAAGAGTCATCCGTGGCAACCTTCTCTCAGGAAACAATGTTATTAAGGATCACATTCTCGTACCATCAGTGATACATTCGTGCAGTGTACAATTAAACGTGTTTTCTTGACACTCAACCACTGTGTTGCCAGTCGTGTCAAAGACGTTTGTTTAGATTTGCTTATTTGTGATCAAATATAAGTCTTTACAGGTTTACCTGGGTTTATGCTTACAGGTTTATGTAATCCACACCAACCCAACTCATCCTAACCTAACAGAGGTGCAATGCGTATACTAAGAGATAATTCAATAAGTGTAAAGGGATCAAGACTTTTCAACACTTTCCCTTTATTTGCAACAGAAATTACCAATAGATCTCTGGCTATCTTCAAGATGGAACCAGATAAAATCCTAACGCCGGTTCCCGATCTGCTGGGTTGTAGAGTCTACACTGGACTGCGTACAGCTAGCATCAACAGTCAACCTGGAAGCCTGATCTGGGACAGAGCCCCGGGGGTCACGACCCCCGAAATCATCTTCAGGTAACCATGCCACCTTGCCTTAAAAGACACGTTGAAAAACAAGTTTTTAATTGACGTTTCGCTGTGCGAAGACGTTCATCAAGACAACGTTCTTCAAGACCGTGCTTACCAAGACAATGTCTATAACGTTTATTAAGACAACATTTACCAAGACAGCGTTTGTCAAAACGTTTATCAAAACAGAGCTTATCAAAACAACGTTTATCAAAACAACGCCTATCAAAACATTTAACAAGAAAACGTTTATCAATACAACGCTTATCAAACCAATGTTTAACAAAACTACGTTTAACAAACAAAGTTTATCAAGACAAAGTTCATCCAGACAACGTGTGTCTTCACTATTCTCGGCAGTGCGTCTTGCTGGGAAAAGAGCGGAGATACATTTTAAAAGCAACAATTTGCAGACTAGGCCAATGACTAGGAGCTAATGTTCTATAAACTATCACACGAGGTTAAATGCTTTTACTGCAATTACATTGCTCAATACTTAATGACATGAGAATAATAAGCATTTAAACGTTCTCTCTCTAACAAGTGTCAATGTCCTCTCCCTCAGTTTATTACACTCAGTGCAGAAATATAAGCCACACTGCCACACTCCTTAACATTATAGTCAGGATATAATTTTACCCTGATTATTCATATGAAGAGCTCAACCTGGGTACTGTAGTGAGCTCACAATGTGAGCACCTGTGATAGTGTGTGTAGTGAGTTCACAATGTGAGCACCTAGTAGAGTCTGTGTGATGAGCTCACAATATGAGCAAGGCAAGGATCGTGGAGGCAGGAAGAGTCTGCAGGGATATATATCAATGGGGACTCGAGCTTACTTCCGGCGGGAGAGGTCAAGAGGCTGCGGGGAGTGAGGGATTGGTGAGGTGGGAGGATGCGAGGAGTGAGAGGACTGGTGTGGTAGGAGGATGCGAGGATGAGGGGTGAACATGGTGAGAGGATACGAGGAATGGGAGAGGTGGGGAAGGAGAGGGAATAGGATGGTATTTCATAATTATTAAAGAGATTGTTATTCCAGTATGAGTCATTCAGCGTAAGGGGTGACGGAAGCTTGATCCTCCGTCCTGCAATCGAGAGAAAAATTCTACTCTCATAGCCAGGGTTTTCACAAGGAAGGGTATAAATGATAGGGGGAAAAAGGCCATACCCACCAAGCTGTGATGGATATGTGGGTGAGCGGTCAGGCAGCAGCAACAGCCACACCGACCAGGCAAGCGCCAGACAAGCCTGGCTCAAGGCCGAGGTCCGAAAGAAAAACTCTCGAAACTCATCAAAGGTAAGGTATATGAAAGGTAAAGGAAGATGATAACTAGAGAAAATAAGAAAGCATGACATGAGGAACCATAAGGGTTTAAAATCAGCCAGAAGTAAACAAAGAAAAGCGAAAATTAACTTTACAAGAAAACCATCATGGTACCCCAAGACCAACAAGGTACCTTAAAAAGACCAACATGGTAAATTAAGAAGACCAACATGGTACCACAAGACCAACATGGCACCTTAACAAGACCAACATGGTACTTTAAGAAGACCAACATGGTACCACAAGACCAAAATGGAACCTTAACAAGACCACTATGGTACCTCAAGAAGGCCAACATGGTACCTTAAGAAGTAACAAAAAAAGGCACAATACCGTGACTGGAACGATACACAAATAACCCGCACATAAAAGAGAGAAGCTTACGACGACGTTTCGGTCCGACGCAGACCATTTACAACATCGTCGTAAGCTTCTCTCTTTTATGTGCGGGTTATTTGTGTACCTTAAGACGAACATGGTACCACAAAACCAACATGGTACCTCAAGAAGGCCAACACTGTACCACAAGAAGACTACAAGTACAGATACCCAGGTGTTGCACATGTGTCTAATTCTTCATCTTGTCGGTACTGCATACCACTGATATGAGGTACCAACATGGTACCTCAAGAAGATCAACATGGTACTTCAAGAAGACTAACCTGGTACCTCAAGAAGGCTAATCTGGTACCTCAAGAAAACCAACATGGTACCTCAAGAAAACCAACATGGTACCTCAAGAAGACCAACATGGTACCTCAAGAAGACCAACATGGTACCTCAAGAAGACCAACATGGTACCTCAAGAAGGCTAACCTGGTACCTCTAAAAGACCAACATGGCACTTCAAGAAGACTAACCTGGTACTTCAAGAAGACCAACATGGTATCTCAAAAAGACCAACGTGGTACTTCTCACTTAGAGCACAAGTGACTGGTTCTCTCAGGGAAGGAAAGATATCAGAGCTGGGACAAATACAGAGATTATTTACGGCCACATAGAACCAATAAAGTTCACTGGAGTGGAGGACGGAGAGGTACTTGAGAGTTTCATCCAAAATCTGCACACTGCCGTAACAACATACTGAAGAGAAAGATACGGGAGATGTTATATAAACTCAGTGAAAAACGGGCGCTGTGAGCACAATAAGAGAACTCTGTATTTTAATTCGTTGGCCCAGACTGTTTAACACTTATCAAAAGACATCAGAAACATTGCCAGAACAAGTGTAGAAGTTTTCAAGAGGAAATTGGACATATACCTCCGCCAAGTGCCAGATCAACCAGGCTGTGATGAATATATGGGCCAGCGGGCCGCCGACAGTAAAAGCCTGATTGATCAGGCAAGCACCAGACAAGCCTGGCCCAAAGCCGGGCTGCAAGAATAGAACAACTCTCAAAAGCATTCACTGGTACATCAGAGGTAGATTTCCTAACCTCTCCTATTCTCACCTTACTTTTTAACCATTTAAAAATATTTTTAACTTAAAAAAAAAAAACACTTACTTTTACTATCTACATTCCACCCAAGTATACCTCAGGAGTTTGTGCCAACCATACTCACCGTAACGATATGCAAATTAAACACAGTACTTGACCTCCAGCCAGTAAGTGAAAGGGAATAAGATGTGTGGGAAGGGAGAGAAGGAGGGTGAGCAAGCATTACAAGTAAGCTTGACCCTGATGCAAGAACACTCGTCTGCGTGCCACCGCAGGTCTCAACACAGTACATGCAACAAGACATCTTATTCAAGGCAAGATGTAAGCCTTATGCAGTCAAGAAGCGCACGTGTGTATTACTGACTTGTGTGTTCTCAGTCATGAAGCCGCGACCTGTCATGAGAGGGAAGGACAACATTGGACTATGAAACTGGAGAGATTTGTTATTTATTAGTAAAACTGCGTACTTCAACAGTGTGCTGCTAACCTATTCCAGAGAACAGATCGCAATGTTAGTAAAACTGTGGGGACTAAAACTAGCTACATTTCCTTCTTATATTCCATCATGTATGATGGATTTCATATAGTGTTGAAATCTGTATGTGAAGTTGAGTGAGCAATCCGGTGAAGATGAATAAAAATTGTTACTCACTACTGACCTCTTCATTTACTAGGCTGAGTTTACTGAACTTATTATTATTATTATTATTTTAATCTGAGGGAAGCTCAAAGTCCGTACCGATCATGCAACACCTGGGAAATGGGAGATAATCGGGTTTAATCCATGGAATCAGAGGTAGCTCCAATTCCTTTGATCACGAGCCCTTCAGCAATAAGGCTTCTTCCTCTTGAGGGTACAGCAAATTTGTCCTGCTCCATAATTCTTGATCGACTAGTGCGGTTTAGCCCTTTCATTTTTATTTTTAAATTTCTCCATGATATCTCTCTCAACACACACACATACACACACGCACACACACACACTAGCTACCGTAGATACCGACGATATTGCGAGCTGGGAAACTGAAGTTTACCCAGCTCAGGCTGACAGAGTAATACTATGTACGTAACCCAGCCTGTGTGATGGAATATAACAGGGAAACATTGATAACTTTTGTTCAGTGTGTAACTGGCATACAGGATAGGGTAGCAGCTCACTGCTGATGTATCCAATTTTTCTAAATCTCTCTCTCTCTGTAGGGGGCTGTTGGCAATTATCCTTAAGAATGGTATTGAAAAGTCATGGTCCTTTACACTTACTGTACAGTGTTCTCACTGTACTCCTCCTTTTCAGTAGGGGTATTCTGCCCTGTTTGCCGAACCTGATGCTTTCATAAGGAGTGATTTCTGTGTGCAGGTTTGGGATCAATTTCTCTAAAATTCTCCAGGTGTAGATTATGACGTATATTTCTTACCTACGTTCCACGGAGTACAGTTCAAGGGACTCCAGACATTCCCAATAATTTAGGTGTCTGATTAAATTTATTCAGCAGTGAAATTTCTCGGTATATTTTCCAGGTCTGCAATTGTCTTCCTTAAAAGGGGCTCGTAATGTACAACAATATTCCAGTCTACAGAAAACAAGTGACTCAAAGAGTACCATCAGTGGCTTGGCATCTCTTAGTTTGAAGGTTCTACCTCCCTACAGAGATTAAAAATTGATGTGAAAGTCCTAAAAGAAGAGAATTAGTTGCATTCAGTATAGTTTAAGAGGTGAGGCGAGGAGCAACGGTTCGAACTATGGAAGCAAATAGGCGACCACACAGCAACAGCGTGAATCAGAGCAATTGTGTGTTGGAGACAACAGCATCAAGGTCAAGTTCACAGCAGAAGGTCATAAAGCTGGTATTTAGAGCCATCTGTGTAAGACGGCTAATTTATTATTAGGTGGGTTATATCTAGTTTCATGAACTATTGTGAGAGAAAGTAAGGGGAGGGAGGGAAGGGCTATAGAGAGGGAAGTAAGAAGAGAAAGAGAGACAGAGGGAGAAGAAAGAAAAGGAATGAGAGAGGTGGGAGGGAGGCAAGAAAGACAGACTGAGAGAAAGGAAGTACAAATGAGGGAGGTAAAGAGAGAAAGCGAGGGAAAGAGAGAGAGAGAGAGAGAAAGAGAGAGAAAGAAAGAGAGAGAGAAAGAAAGAAAGAGAGAGAGAGAGAGAGAGAGAGAGAGAGAGAGAGAGAGAGAGAGAGAGAGAGAGAGAGAGAGAGAGAGAGAGAGAGAGAGAGAGAGAGAGAGAGAAAGAGAGACAGAGGGAGAAGAAAGAAAAGGAATGAGAGAGGTGGGAGGGAGGCAAGAAAGACAGACTGAGAGAAAGGAAGTACAAATGAGGGAGGTAAAGAGAGAAAGCGAGGGAAAGAGAGAGAGAGAGAGAGAAAGAGAGAAAGAAAGAGAGAGAAAGAAAGAGAGAGAGAGAGAGAGAGAGAGAGAGAGAGAGAGAGAGAGAGAGAAGAGAGGAATGGAAGAATTAAAAGAGATGACGAAAGGAAGAGGGGAAAGAGGGGGTGGTGAAAGAGAGGAGAGGGTGGGGAGAGAGGAGAGAGGGGGTGATCTTACCCTAGTTAAGTAGATGATGAGGGTGTTATACATGACGATGATGGGGATTGAGGAGTCAGGGTGACTCACGGAACACAACACACACACACACACCAGTTTGTATGCCATTATACATATAAAGTGTAACACCTAATGTGAAGTGTATTCTGTAATAAGTGAAAAGTGAAATCACTTGAGGAACGCGGGATGCATGAGCATACATGGTTATAAACATCACGGGTGAAGGAGTTACAAAATAGTGATAGAAGGCCTATGTACGACGACTACGTCATCAGCTTCTGGCAACTTGTCATCACACCGCTGTCAGCGCAAGTATTCACCTGTTGAGGTTGCATTTTGCAAGGTTGAGTCTGGTCCTGCATCACTGTTAGATACTGGTCACTCACTCCTGCAAGCCATTACCAGAATTAGAGTAGAAATAGCATAGACGAGAGTGCAAGGAGTAAAGCGGTAGTGAGGGATAACGTCAGACACTTAAGCTGAGACAAGCTAAATTTTACAACCTAGCTACTTTCTGAATTTTAGAAGTAGAATCGATAAGTGTTACAAGTATTGGTAAGCTTAGAATTACTGGTATCTACTGGTATTTATTAGCAGTATGAATACTTAGAAGTGGGGGCACATACACACACACACACACACACACACACACACATACACACACACACACACACACACACACACATACACACACACACACACACACACACACACATACACACATACACACACATACACACATACACACACACACATACATACACACATACACAAGAGAGAGAGGGGTGGGTGGATTGCATTTTCTTGGACTGCAAGAAGGCTTTTGACACAGTACCACACAAGAGATTAGTGCAAAAACTGGAGGACCAAGCAGGGATAACAGGGAAGGCGCTGCAATGGATCAGGGAATACTTGTCAGGAAGACAGCAGCGAGTAATGGTACGTGGCGAGGTGTCAGAGTGGGCACCTGTGACCAGCGGGGTCCCACAGGGGTCAGTCCTAGGACCAGTGCTGTTTCTGGTATTTATGAACGACATGACGGAAGGAATAAACTCCGAGGTGTCCCTGTTTGCAGATGACGTGAAGTTGATGAGAAGAGTTCATTCGATCGAAGACCAGGCAGAATTACAAAGGGATCTGGTCAGGCTGCAGACCTGGTCCAGCAACTGGCTCCTGGAGTTCAATCCCACCAAGTGCAAAGTCATGAGGATTGGGGAAGGCCAAAGAAGACCGCAGACGGAGTACAGTCTAAGGGGCCAGAGACTACAAACATCACTCAAGGAAAAAGATCTTGGGGTGAGTATAACACCAGGCACATCTCCTGAAGCGCACATCAACCAAATAACTGCCGCAGCATATGGGCGCCTGGCAAACCTCAGAACAGCATTCCGACATCTTAATAAGGAGTCGTTCAGGACCCTGTACACCGTGTACGTTAGGCCCATATTAGAGTATGCGGCACCAGTTTGGAACCCACACCTAGCCAAGCATGTAAAGAAACTAGAGAAAGTGCAAAGGTTTGCAACAAGACTAGTCCCAGGGTTAAGAGGTATGTCCTATGAGGAGAGGTTAAGGGAAATCAACCTGACGACACTGGAGGACAGGAGAGATAGGGGGGACATGATAACGACTTACAAAATACTGAGAGGAATTGACAAGGTGGACAAAGACAGGATGTTCCAGAGACTGGACACAGCAACACGGGGACACAGTTGGAAGCTGAAGACACAGATGAATCAAAGGGATGTTAGGAAGTATTTCTTCAGCCACAGAGTAGTCAGGAAGTGGAATAGTTTGGGAAGCGATGTAGTGGAGGCAGGATCCATACATAGCTTTAAGCAGAGGTATGATAAAGCTCATGGTTCAGGGAGAGTGACCTAGTAGCGACCAGTGAAGAGGCGGGGCCAGGAGCTTGGACTCGACCCCTGCAACCTCAACTAGGTGAGTACACACACATACACACAGGAACAAGCACTTGTAAGCTGTAGTACACACGCAAACACACACATACACAGGATTTCACACAGTCCTGTGAACTGACCATCTGAACCTCCCTCCTTCTCTCTCTCTCCCTCTCTTCCTATCTTAGGTAGAGACCTATCTCTCTCTACCTATCTCACTCTTTACCTATATCTCTCTCTCTACCTATCACTCTCTACCTATCTCTCTCTCTCTCTTCCCTCTCCAATCTCTCCCCTCTAACATCTCTTCCCTCTAACACCTCCCCCCCTCTAACATCTCTCCCCCTCTAACATCTCTCCCCTCCCATTATCTCTCCCCTCTCCCTTTTCCCATCTCTCTCCCCCTAGCCTCTCTCTCCCCTCTTGCTCCTCCATCTCCCCCCTCTTTCCCCCTTCTCCCCCTCTCTTTGCCTTCTCTCTCTCCCTCCCTCTCTCCCCCCCTCTCTCTCTCTCTCTATCTTGCTCTCTCTCTTCCCCATTTTCCCTTCTCACTCTCCCCCTCTCCTACCCTTCCCTTCACTCTCTCTCCCTCTCTCTCTCACTCTCACTCTCTCTTCCCCTTTTTCCTTCTCACTATCCCCCTCTCTCTTTCTACCTTCCCTTCTCTCTCTCTCTCTCTCAATCTCTTCCCCATTTTTCCCTTCTCACTTTCCCCCTCTCCTTCCCTTCCCTTCTCTCTCTTTCCCCCTCTCACACTCTCTCTCCCCCTTTCCCTTCTCACTCTTCCCCTCTCTCTCTCCTTCTACCTTTCCCTTCTCTCTTCTCTCACAAAAAAAAATGGTGGGGACTTGCAGGAACCAAGGATCAGATGAGAATGGCTCTGGTAGGGAGGAGTGGATGGAGGAGCAGTGGAAAAGGATGGAACAAGAGTGGGAGAGAAAATTAGGAGAGCTTTCTGAAAAAATGGAGAAAGAGCTCTCTGTGAAATTAGAAAAGAGGTTGGAGAAGGAGACAAAGAATTGGTAGGCACAAGTCGAAACTGCAGTAGCCAAGATAAGGGTCCTAGAAGTTGAGATAAATAGGCTGAAGCGAGTTACAGGGGCAGTGACCAGAGAAGACACAGCATATGAAGCTGCGAGGCCGAACAGGAAGGAAGGAATTATGAATTATGCTAAGGTCATATCAGCCTGCCAAGGAGGGCCAAGGAGTGAAAGGGAAGAACAGCTGGTTGCAGATGGAGAGGGTGATAAGTCGAATGCTGAGGCACAACCATGCTATCACGAGCCACTGGAAATATCAAGGGAGAAACTGACCACATACAGGCAGAATCCAGAGTCACAGAGGGTGAGGCAATGGGAGAAGGAAAGGGCAAAATCAGTGTTTATCCATGGGCTTCAGGAGAGAGAGGAAAGGACACACACTGAAAGGCAGCAGGAAGAAAGGAGATTGAGAAAATCATCACAGAAATAGGTGAAGAGATGGACGAGATTGTAAATTTTCAGAGAATAGGGGGGTACTCGAAGGGGGAGAAACCGACCAATTAAGCTGATTCTCAGGACGGAAACAGTGTGGAACAGGATCCTCCAAGAGAAACCACGATTGAAATACTCGGAAGAGTACAAGAGGGTGTTCCTAGACAGAGACAGAACACAATCAAAACGAGAGCAGCTGAGGGAGAGGACAAAAAAGCGAAAGGAGCTAGGAAAAGAGACAAGGATGGAACCAGCAGAGGTCAGTCAGAACAGAACAGAACAGCAAGGGCAAGCACACACACAACTATTCTCAGAACCATACTACCTATCACACCATCCCAACACACACTACAATCCATACCCACAGCCTCCACCCAACACCGAGCTATAGAATCCCACAGTATGCTACCAGGTCTCCCACCCTCACAGGCCCCCCAAACCACAGTGTTGGAAAGGAAACTGAAGGTATGGTACACAAACGCTGATGGAATAACAAATAAGTGGGAGGAGTGGCATGAAAGAGTCAAAGAGGCATCACCGGACATCATAGCTCTCACAGAAACCAAGCTTACAGGTATGATAACAGATGCCATCTTTCCAACGGGATACCAAATCCTGAGGAAAGACAGAGGGAACAGGGGGGGGGGGTGGAGTGGCATTGCTGATCAAAAATCGCTGGAATTTTGATGAGCTGGAGAGAGGAGACAGCGGAGAAGAAAGTGATTACATAGTGGGAACGCTTCACTCTGGAGGTCCCAAGGTGGTAATAGCAGTGATGTATAACCCACCACAGAACAGCAGGTGGCCAAGGCAAGAGTACGACAAGAGCAATAGAGCGATGGTTGACACACTGGCTAGAGTGGCCAGAAGAGCTCATGCATGCAGTGCAAAGCTCCTGATCATGGGTGACTTTAACCACAAGGAGATCGATTGGGAGAACTTGGGCCCGCATGGGGGCCAAGATACATGGAGGGCTAAGATGATGGAGGTTGTACTGGAAAACTTCATGTACCAACACATAAGGGACACTACAAGAGAGAGAGGAGAGGATGAACCAGCAAGGCTGGACTTAGTATTCACCTTGAGTAGTGCAGATATCGAGGACATCACATATGAAAGACCTCTTGGGGTCAGTGACCATGTGGTTTTAAGCTTCGAATACACAGTAGAGCTACAAGTGGAGGGAGAAGCAGGAAGACCAGGACGAATGAAGCCAAACTACAAGAAAGGGGACTACACAGGAATGAGGAACTTCCTGAACGGGGTTCAGTGGGACAGAGAACTGGCAGGGAAGTCAGTTAATGAGATGATGGAATATGTAGCAACAAAATGCAAGAAGGCTGAGGAGAGGTTTGTA
>NC_091319.1:16421315-16426315 GCF_038502225.1 Cherax quadricarinatus | reverse complement strand
CACGATTGCAAACAAACCATACCACGAGCGGGATTGAACCCGCGGTCAGTCTCAAAACTCCAGACCGTCGCGTTAGCCACTGGGCCAGCTAGCCACAATAAGATTCGTCCAACTAGGTATATTTCTACACCATAGGAAGGTGAGTCATGTTGACGGCATTGAGGGGACTTGAGCTAGAGTTCGTCACGGCCACGCTAGCTGGAGATTTGTTTGTAAAAACTTGCATTTGTGGTCACAGTGGTGCCTGTGCTAACCTTCCTATGGTGTAGAAATATACTTAGTTGGACGAATCTTATTGTGGCTAGCTGGTCCAGTGGCTAACGCGACGGTTTGGAGTTTTGAGACTCTCTGACCGCGGGTTCAATCCCGTCCGTGGTATGGTTTGTTTGCAATCGTGTCATTACGATTTCGTGAGTCATGTTTTCCAACTACTCCGTTATGGAAAACTGGAGGAAATAATAACTTGGACTGAGTATACTACAAACTCCAATCACACAATAGAGAGGAAAAGTAATGTGAAGGACCTGGGTGTGGTAATGTCCGAAGACCTCATCTTCAAGGACCATAACAATGCCACAATCACATCTGCGAGGAAACTGATAGGACGGATAATGAGAACATTCAAGACAAGAGATGCTAAGCCAATGATGATCCTTTTTAAATCACTTGTTCTCTCTAGGCTGGAATACTGCTGTACGTTAACATCCCCATTCAAGGCAGGTGAAATTGCAGATCTAGAGAATGTACAGAGAACCTTTACTGCACGTATAAGTTCCATCAAACACCTTAACTACTGTGAGCGCCTGGAAGCACTTGACTTGTACTCACTGAAGCGCAGGCGAGAGAGATGTATCATAATCTACACCTGGAAGAATCTGGAGAGACTGGTCCCTAATATGCACACAGCAATCACTCCATACGAAAGCAAAAGACTTGGCAGGCGATGCAACATGCCCCCAGTGAAAAGTAGGGGCGTCACTGGTACACTAAGAGAAAACACAATAAGTGTCCGGGGCTCAAGACTGTTCAACAGCCTCCCACCAGCAATAAGGGGCATTACGGGAAGACCCCTGGTTGTCTTCAAGAAGGAGCTGGACAGATACCTAAAGACGGTGCCGGATCAGCCGGGCTGTGGTTCGTACGTCGGATTGCGTGCGACCAGCAGTAAGAGCCTCGTTGATCAGGCCCTGACCCACCGGGAGGCCTGGTCGTCGACCGGGCCGCGGGGGCGTTGATCCCCGGAATGCCCTCCAGGTAGACTACAGGTAGGTAGGTAGACAGGAACAAAATATATCTAAATATTTTCCTTGAATGAAGATGCTTGAACGTTCAGTACTGTTGTCATCTTGAGACAACACTTGCCTGGCCACACCTCCTCACTCTCTATTACACCTCAAGTGGCATCATGAGGACCATAAGTCCCTCTATCACCCCTCCCCCTCCCACAACCCACATTATCTCAGTTAGGACTAACCACCTCTCCTCTCTACCCCTTCTGATTCTTAACAACCACTTCCTTTCTCTTATCTTCTTGCTTAACTTTTAAACGTTTCTCTTTGCTTCTACAACTGCTTACTTTTTTTAATATTATTACTTATTTTTTCTCGCATTTCTCTCCCTGCTCTTACCTTCCCTTCCCCTATTCTTCCTCATCCTCTTTTCCTCTTCCCCCTCTTCTCTTTGTCCTCCTCCCACATATCCTAAAATCCTTTACTCTCCCTTCCAATCCTCCAATCCCGCTCCCCACCACCTCTTCCCTCCCCACTTTCTCACTCCTTGCCCCTCTCCTTATTCTCCCCTTTCTCTTGTGTTCGCTTAGTGTGTTAGTTACCATTTTGTCCTAGGCACATGTCGATTAGACACTAGGCCTGTTTTATGTGTGTGTGTGTATGCGTGTGCGTGTGTGTGTGTGTGTGTGTGTGTGTACTCACCTAGTTGTACTCACCTAGTTGAGGTTGCGGGGGTCGAGTCCGAGCTCCTGGCCCCGCCTCTTCACTGATCGCTACTAGGTCACTCTCCCTGAGCCGTGAGCTTTATCATACCTCTGCTTAAAGCTATGTATGGATCCTGCCTCCACTACATCGCTTCCCAAACTATTCCACTTACTGACTACTCTGTGGCTGAAGAAATACTTCCTAACATCCCTGTGATTCATCTGTGTCTTCAGCTTCCAACTGTGTCCCCTTGTTACTGTGTCCAATCTCTGGAACATCCTGTCTTTGTCCACCTTGTCAATTCCTCTCAGTATTTTGTATGTCGTTATCATGTCCCCCCTATCTCTCCTGTCCTCCAGTGTCGTCAGGTTGATTTCCCTTAACCTCTCCTCGTAGGACATACCTCTTAGCTCTGGGACTAGTCTTGTTGCAAACCTTTGCACTTTCTCTAGTTTCTTTACGTGCTTGGCTAGGTGTGGGTTCCAAACTGGTGCCGCATACTCCAATATGGGCCTAACGTATACGGTGTACAGGGTCCTGAACGATTCCTTATTAAGATGTCGGAATGCTGTTCTGAGGTTTGCTAGGCACCCATATGCTGCAGCAGTTATTTGGTTGATGTGCGCTTCAGGAGATGTGCCTGGTGTTATACTCACCCCAAGATCTTTTTCCTTGAGTGAGGTTTGTAGTCTCTGACCCCCTAGACTGTACTCCGTCTGCGGCCTTCTTTGCCCTTCCCCAATCTTCATGACTTTGCACTTGGTGGGATTGAACTCCAGGAGCCAATTGCTGGACCAGGTCTGCAGCCTGTCCAGATCCCTTTGTAGTTCTGCCTGGTCTTCGATCGAGTGTATTCTTCTCATCAACTTCACGTCATCTGCAAACAGGGACACCTCAGAGTCTATTCCTTCCGTCATGTCGTTCACAAATACCAGAAACAGCACTGGTCCTAGGACTGACCCCTGCGGGACCCCGCTGGTCACAGGTGCCCACTCTGACACCTCGCCACGTACCATGACTCGCTGCTGTCTTCCTGACAAGTATTCCCTGATCCATTGTAGTGCCTTCCCTGTTATCCCTGCTTGGTCCTCCAGTTTTTGCACCAATCTCTTGTGTGGAACTGTGTCAAACGCCTTCTTGCAGTCCAAGAAAATGCAATCCACCCACCCCTCTCTCTCTTGTCTTACTGCTGTCACCATGTCATAGAACTCCAGTAGGTTTGTGACACAGGATTTCCCGTCCCTGAAACCATGCTGGCTGCTGTTGATGAGATCATTCCTTTCTAGGTGTTCCACCACTCTTCTCCTGATAATCTTCTCCATGATTTTGCATACTATACATGTCAGTGACACTGGTCTGTAGTTTAATGCTTCATGTCTGTCTCCTTTTTTAAAGATTGGGACTACATATGCTGTCTTCCATGCCTCAGGCAATCTCCCTGTTTCGATAGATGTATTGAATATTGTTGTTAGGGGTACACATAGTGCCTCTGCTCCCTCTCTCAATACCCATGGGGAGATGTTATCTGGCCCCATTGCCTTTGAGGTATCTAGCTCACTCAGAAGCCTCTTCACTTCTTCCTCGGTTGTGTGCACTGTGTCCAGCACTTGGTGGTGTGCCCCACCTCTCCGTCTTTCTGGAGTCCCTTCTGTCTCCTCTGTGAACACTTTTTTGAATCTCTTGTTGAGTTCTTCACATACTTCACGGTCATTTCCTGTTGTCTCTCCTCCTTCCTTCCTTAGCCTGATTACCTGGTCCTTGACTGTTGTTTTCCTCCTGATGTGGCTGTACAACAGTTTCGGGTCAGATTTGGCTTTCGCTGCTATGTCATTTTCATATTGTCTTTGGGCCTCCCTTCTTATCTGTGCATACTCGTTTCTGGCTCTACGACTGTTCTCCTTATTCTCCTGGGTCCTTTGCCTTCTGTATTTCTTCCATTCCCTAGCACACTTGGTTTTTGCCTCCCTGCACCTTTGGGTAAACCATGGGCTCATCCTGGCTTTTTCATTACTCCTGTTACCCTTGGGTACAAACCTCTCCTCAGCCTCCTTGCATTTTGTTGCTACATATTCCATCATCTCATTAACTGGCTTCCCTGCCAGTTCTCTGTCCCACTGAACCCCGTTCAGGTAGTTCCTCATTCCTGTGTAGTCTCCTTTCTTGTAGTTTGGCTTCATTCGTCCTGGCCTTCCTGCTTCTCCCTCCACTTGTAGCTCTACTGTGTATTCGAAGCTTAAAACCACATGGTCACTGGCCCCAAGGGGTCTTTCATATGTGATGTCCTCGATATCTGCACTACTGAAGGTGAATACTAAGTCCAGCCTTGCTGGTTCATCCTCTCCTCTCTCTCTTGTAGTGTCCCTTACGTGTTGGTACATGAAGTTCTCCAGTACCACCTCCATAATCTTAGCCCTCCATGTATCTTGGCCCCCATGTGGGTCCAAGTTCTCCCAATCGATCTCCTTGTGGTTAAAGTCACCCATGATCAGGAGCTTTGCCCTGCATGCATGAGCTCTTCTGGCCACTCTAGCCAGTGTGTCAACCATCGCTCTATTGCTCTCGTCGTACTCTTGCCTTGGCCTCCTGCTGTTCTGTGGTGGGTTATACATCACTGCTATTACCACCTTGGGACCTCCAGAGTGAAGTGTTCCCACTATGTAATCACTTTCTTCTCCGCTATCTCCTCTCTCCAGCTCATCAAAATTCCAGCGATTTTTGATCAGCAACGCCACTCCTCCACCCCCCCTGTTCCCTCTGTCTTTCCTCAGGATTTGGTATCCCGTTGGAAAGATGGCATCTGTTATCATACCTGTAAGCTTGGTTTCTGTGAGAGCTATGATGTCCGGTGATGCTTCTTTGATTCTTTCGTGCCACTTCTCCCACTTATTTGTTATTCCATCAGCGTTTGTGTACCATACCTTCAGTTTCCTTTCCAACACTGTGGTTTGGGGGGCCTGTGAGGGTGGGAGACCTGGTGGCATACTGTGGGATTCTATAGCTCGGTGTTGGGTGGAGGCTGTGGGTATGGATTGTAGTGTGTGTTGGGATGGTGTGATAGGTTGTATG